>NC_025696.1:30351105-30361822 GCF_000633955.1 Camelina sativa
AAAACTTTCCATTTTTAGCACTTTCCACTTTTGGAAACTTCTATTTCAGGAAACTTTCCTCAAAAACCCCGCCTCACGGAAACTTTGTACCTCGAGCACCACCTCATCTTGTTACTGAGTCGCACAAACAATCACCCCAAGCGACCAAGTAAACAAGAGAGATGGGCTGGAATACTCTATTCCTGCTCCAGCCATGGATTACAGATGGGACCAGGCTAGACAAGCTCAAGTCGCGGCTTGCTTCTCATACCACTTCTTAAACCTTGCCTTCATCCTCGCCTCATGCTCCCAAGTCTGCTCCTCCACACCATCACAGTCCCAAAGAATTCTCATCAAAGGAACCTTCTTCTTCCGAAGTTTCTTGATCCTCCTCTCGAGAACCCTCACTGGTCTCGCCTCCAAAGTCATGTTAGGCTGAAGATCTTCAGGAATCTTAGCCAACAACTGATCATCCTCACAGAGACACTTCCGCAACATAGAAATATGAAATACCTTGTGGAACGCACGCATAACCTCAGGCAACTCCAGCCTATATGCTACCTGTCCCATCCCCTCAATCACTCTGAACGGACCCATAAACCTCGGACTCAACTTAGTCTCTGTCAATGACCTGTTCGGACCCTGCAACATGGCCATCTTGAGGTACACTCTGTCTCCTACCTGAAACTCAAGATCTCTCCTCCTCTTATCAGCATAACTCCTCTGCCTATCCTGAGCTTCCTTCATGTTCAGCTTGAGAACTCAAATCCTCTCTGAGGTCTCCTGAACAAAACTAGCACTATACATACTCCTCTTCCCCACTTGAGTCCAGCATAACGGTGTACGACATGGTCTCCCATACAAAGCCTCATAAGGAGCCATCCCAATGCTCGCCTGATAACTGTTGTTGTAAGCAAACTCTACCAGGATCAAGTGATCGGCCTAATGGTCACCCCAATCCAACACACACATCCTCAGCAAATCCTCCAGCGTCTAGATCGTCCTATCTGATTGTCCATCTGTCTGGGGATGATAAGCTGTACTCATATGCACCTTAGTGCCCATCTCTGTCTGAAATGCCTTCTAGAACACCGAAGTGAACTTAGAATCCCTGTCAGACACAATGTTCGCTGGCACCCCATGCAATCTGACTATCTTCCTCACATACTTCTTAGCCAGGACCGCTACTCCATCAGTCTTCTTAATGGCCAGAAAATGTGTTGACTTAGTCAACCGGTCCACAATGATCCATCGTGATCATATTATTATGTAGACTCTTCAGTAACCCGCCAGGAACCTGATGCTCAGTCTTCACTAGATGACACACAACGCACATCGCAACCCAACTAGCTACATACTTCTTCATCCTGACCCAGTGATAGTACCTCTTGAGATCACGGTACATCTTAGTCGCTCCTAGATGAATAGAAAACTTGCTCGCATGAGCCTCTCTCAAGATCTCCTGCCTCAACTCCTCATCTTTGGGCACACAAACCCGACCGTGCACCAAGATAGTACCATTATCTGAGACCTGATACTCTGAATCAACATCCTTAGAGGCATTCACAAGCCCCAAATCCTTCTCCTGAGCCAACCGCACCTTACTCAGAAGATCTACTCTATCAACTGCTTCCAAACCCATTGGTTCATGTGAAACAACACACAATCTCAAAGCACTGATCTCTCCTACCAGAGACTTCATCTCCTGCTCCTAAGCCGAAGCTACCCTCTTCCGACTCAAAGCGTCTGCAACCGTGTTAGCCTTACCAGGGTGATAAGCTATCTCCAAATCATAATCTGCCACAAGCTCCATCCACTGCCTCTGTCTCAAATTCAGCTCAGGCTGAGTGAATATATACTTCATGCTCTTATGATTTGTAAACACTTGTACCTTTCCACCATAAAGATAAGATCTCCAAATCTTCAGGGCAAAAACTACAGCAGCCATCTCCAAATCATGTGTAGGAAATTTGCCCTCATGCTTCCGCAACTGCCGCAAAGCGTAGGCAATCAACTTCCCATGCTGCATCAACACACACCCCAAACTAACTCTAGATGCATTAGTATAAACGACATAGGGTTCTCCCTGCTCAGGCAAAGCCAACACTGGTGTAGTAGTCAACAACTCCTTAAGGCTTTCAAAACCCTCCTCACACTCCTGTGACCAAACAAAAGGAACATCCTTCCCTGTCAACTTAGTCATAGGGCGTGCCCTACTCGCAAAACCCTGAACAAATCTCCTCTAGTAACCTGCCAAACCAAGGAAACTCCTGATCTCTGTGGCATTCTGCGGTCTAGGCCAATCTCAGATAGCCTAAATCTTCTCCGGATCTACAGAAACCCCCTCTGCAGAAACAATGTGACCCAGAAAATCCATCTCACGCTGCCAAAAACTGCACTTGCTCAACTTCTGTTCCCGCAGCTTCTCCAGAACTGCCCTCAAATGCACTGCATGCTCCTCAGGACTCTTAGAATATACCAGGATATCGTCGATGAAAATGATGATAGACACGTCCAGAAACTTTTGAAACATGCTGTTCATCAATCTCATAAACGCTGCTGGCGCGTTAGTCAACCTTAAAGGATTCACCACAAACTCATAANTGTAGGAAATTTGCCCTCATGCTTCCGCAACTGCCGCAAAGCGTAGGCAATCAACTTCCCATGCTGCATCAACACACACCCCAAACTAACTCTAGATGCATTAGTATAAACGACATAGGGTTCTCCCTGCTCAGGCAAAGCCAACACTGGTGTAGTAGTCAACAACTCCTTAAGGCTTTCAAAACCCTCCTCACACTCCTGTGACCAAACAAAAGGAACATCCTTCCCTGTCAACTTAGTCATAGGGCGTGCCCTACTCGCAAAACCCTGAACAAATCTCCTCTAGTAACCTGCCAAACCAAGGAAACTCCTGATCTCTGTGGCATTCTGCGGTCTAGGCCAATCTCAGATAGCCTAAATCTTCTCCGGATCTACAGAAACCCCCTCTGCAGAAACAATGTGACCCAGAAAATCCATCTCACGCTGCCAAAAACTGCACTTGCTCAACTTCTGTTCCCGCAGCTTCTCCAGAACTGCCCTCAAATGCACTGCATGCTCCTCAGGACTCTTAGAATATACCAGGATATCGTCGATGAAAATGATGATAGACACGTCCAGAAACTTTTGAAACATGCTGTTCATCAATCTCATAAACGCTGCTGGCGCGTTAGTCAACCTTAAAGGATTCACCACAAACTCATAATGCCCATACCTTGTCCTAAAAGTCCTCTTCCTCACATCTGCCTCATCTATCGGTATCTGATGATAACCCGATGCCAGATCTACCTTGNCAAAACCCTGAACAAATCTCCTCTAGTAACCTGCCAAACCAAGGAAACTCCTGATCTCTGTGGCATTCTGCGGTCTAGGCCAATCTCAGATAGCCTAAATCTTCTCCGGATCTACAGAAACCCCCTCTGCAGAAACAATGTGACCCAGAAAATCCATCTCACGCTGCCAAAAACTGCACTTGCTCAACTTCTGTTCCCGCAGCTTCTCCAGAACTGCCCTCAAATGCACTGCATGCTCCTCAGGACTCTTAGAATATACCAGGATATCGTCGATGAAAATGATGATAGACACGTCCAGAAACTTTTGAAACATGCTGTTCATCAATCTCATAAACGCTGCTGGCGCGTTAGTCAACCTTAAAGGATTCACCACAAACTCATAATGCCCATACCTTGTCCTAAAAGTCCTCTTCCTCACATCTGCCTCATCTATCGGTATCTGATGATAACCCGATGCCAGATCTACCTTGGAGAACCAAGTAGCACCCCTCAGCTGATCCAAATTCATCGATCCTGGGAAGAGGGTATTTGTTCTTCACAATGACCCGGTTCAAACCCCGATAATCAATACACAACCGGAAACTCCCATCCTTCTTCTTGACAAATAACACCGGCGCTCGCCACGGTGATACACTAGGACGGATGAATCCCTTACTCAACAAATCCTCTAGCTGCTTCTTCAGCTCTGCCATCTCTGCTGGAGCCATTCTGTAAGGAGCCTTGGATAATGGCATCGTCCCCTGTTCCAGTTCAATAGCGAAAGGATCCGACCGAGATGGTGGTAATCCATGCAATGACTGAAACACATCCTCATACTCCTCCACTACCGGAATACCACTAACCGTATACTTCCCCACTAACTCTAGCATAGATATAGTAACCATATAAGCCTCACGGCCCTTCTCGATCATCTTCCCAGCCTGAATGGCTGAGATCACGAGACTCCTTGAAGTCGGTCTAATACCCTGAAAAACCAATTTCCCTCCTGGACGATCAAACTCCACTCTACTCTGATGGCAATCCAAATGCACCATATGCTGATGCAACCAATCCATCCAGAGAATAACATCATACAATTCCACTGGATGATAAGCAAATCCGCCGGCCACGACTCTCCTGCGATCTGAATATCAACCCCTCTAGCTTGTCCAATAACTCTCAGGAATTTGCCTCCCGCAACTCTGACAACTCATGTACGCTCATCGGGATTTCCTCTGATATCCAAACTCTCTGCACACTCCGGAGTAATGAAGCTATGAGAAGCTCCAGAATCAAACATAACGTGGGACTTAAACCCGCCCACCAACAAGGTCCCTACACAAACTTCATGTGTTGAGAAGCTAACACTTTTATCACAAGAAACATAAAATTTGAACCTACTAAAATTCACAAAGTTTAAGTACCAAAAATTATACCTGTGATCGCCCCGGCAATGGTTCCACCAGTGTCTGCAGTCGTGTACACCCGTGGCGCCTGCTCGATCCGTGCCACCTGCTGCCCTCCCGTCTGCACCTACTGTAACGCTGCCACTGCTACCGTCTGCAACTTGGGACATAAGGGTCTGATGTGCCTTGGCTCCTGCAATGATAGCATACACGAGCCGCTGCTGTCGGAGCACTCCTCTTGGGACAGCTAGCAATATTGTGATCCTTGCTCCCACACTTGAAGCAACTCGCACCACTCGGCATATGCATAGCCTCCCACCTCCTCTTGGTTCCCAGGCTTGCCGCCCCTGCTAGAACCTCTATGATGCTGAGCCTTACTAGGCTGAACTGCTGGACTAACCGCCACTGACTGTGCCTGGATATCCTCCTCAATTTCTGCTGCAGTCTCAACCAGCTCTGCATGCGTAGCATAACTATGCCCTCTACAATGGACCCTCAGTTCATCACGAAGAGCCCTTATAAACCTCCTGATCTGGGCCTCCTCAGGCTCCATAGCCAGACCCCCATAACATAGAAGTCGACTGAACTCCAAGTCCAGCTTCCGCACTGACCGCGTCCCCTAAGACAACTGCAGAAACTGCACGTCTAACCGGTCCAATGCCTCTCTCGGAAAGTACTTGCGGTTGAACTACCCACGAAGTCAGCCCAAGCCATCTCCCTCTGCACTCTCCTAGCAGCCATTGATCTCCACCACACCTGAGCATCACCAATCAAATGGTGGACCCCAATGTCCACCCAAAACTCCTCAGGACATCTCAGAGTATGGAAGTTACGTTCCACACTCGTCCTCCATGCATCTGCAGCAGTAGGATCTGTACCACCCAAAAACCGCGCAGTCTCGATGCCCTTCATCTCCTTGAGCATGGACAAATAACGTCCATGTGCTCCTGCATCCGTAGCCACTGGCTGCCGCTCCTCCGCCACCACTGGTGGCACCACCTAAGCCTGAGCCAGTACCACTGCTGGAAACCGCTCCAACAACTGTGCTAGCAAAGCCCTACCACGACTACGTTCGTATCCACGACCACGTCCGCGTCCACGACCACGACCAGCAACAGCATCCTCTCTAACCATCTGCACTACCATGAACAGAAGGCTAAGCACGCAATTTAAACATACACAGAAACATAAACTCACCGTGGAATCACACAATTGACTAACTCACATAATCAATCAAGACATGCAATCCCAAACATCTACAGTACAAAGCCTAGTGAACCCAAACTTAGAACCGTAAGGGCTATGATACCAAACTGAGACGACCTGATCCGTTTTTTTTAAATAAATAATAAATAATAAATAATAATAATAATTAACAATAATAATAATAATAATAATAATAATAATAATAATAATAATAATAATAATAATAATAATAATAATAATAATAATAATAATAATAATAATAATAATAATAATAATAATAATAATTAATTAAACTACAACTAGTGGTCCCATACTCACTAGCCACTTATCCACAATCACAACCAACAGCGGAAATAACAAATACCAATAAATATCCAATAACAAATAACCAATATTCAAAACATAACCAATATCCAATAACCAAACAAAATGAATCATTGAACCAGCAACCTACCAATATTTCTATTGACCCAAATCTAGTAACCTAGCAATGCCAGACAACAACCAATCGAGTCCCTAGAACATCCTCCTCTTCGTTGCCTTGATTCCACGATCACACTTTGCCTTTACCTGCACCACAAACATAAATTGCAATGCATGAGTATTTTAAAAACACTCAGTAAGGCAATCCTTCCATCTACTGGGCTATACACACAAGCAATAGAGACATCTCAAACCATCAACCAACAATCAACAATCAACAATAACAAATCAGGACACTGCATTGACCGACACCAAGCATGCATCGACCGACACCAAGCATGCATCGACCGACACCAGTTGGGGTTGCGTCGACCGACGCATGGTATGCATTGACCGATGCAAGGTTAACTTGACGCATGCTATGCATCGACCGATGCAAGGTTAACTTGCATCGACCGATGCTCCCATTGCATCGACCGACGCATGCTCGACATAGCACGAAAACACTAGGTTTTACGCGCCGTCCTCGCACTTGCATCGACCGACGCACAAAGTGCATCGACCGACGCACAAAGTGCATCGACCGATGCAATGCCGAGCATCGTGTTTTCCCAAAGCTTCTCGCCGGATCTTCCTTCCTACAACCACAAAACTCGATCCCAAGCCACAAGCAAGCTTCCTAACGTCCCAAAAAGCAATCTAACAAGCCTAACAACACACAACAAGCAAATTAGAGATATCTCTAGCTTAGATAAGCCATGGTCATGCACTTACCTTTGCCAAGACGATTTCTGAACCTCAAACAAGCAACGATCCCAGCTACAGATCTCTACAGGAACAACCTCAAATCTTCCAAAATCCTCAAGAACACTCAAGAACCTTTTCTATCTTTTATTTTCTCTCAAAAACGGCCAATCTCGTCGAATGAGACAAAAACACGAGTTAAAGGTTTTCCCTAATCCAAAACGCAGCATTGAACTTATCTCGTCCGCAGAAAAACCAACCTTACATCGACCGATGCACATAGTGCATCGACCGATGCAATCCCTAAACCGGAATTTTGGTTCGCGAATGTTACAGTTATTAATATAGTTAATCTACAAAACAAATAACATTTTATTTTTATTAAAAAATAGCCCCATGATGTACTAGGGGTAAATATCTAATTAATTAGTTAAGCCAATAAGCAATACTTGATCTACTAAAACATACATATCATATTGATTTTTCTTAAAAAAAAATATTGTGAAGTCATATCGTATTGATTTGACTTCAAAGTATCGCTACATGGAGGATTCATTAATGGGGAATACATTAGTAATGTTTTGATTTTACAATCTTTGTTGCTCTCCCCATCTGTTCACCTGTTCTAATAACTTCTTTTTTTTGTCATCTAGGTTTATATTATCATTGAACAGATTACATCTATTAAATACAAAAAGGTGAAAACAAAGAAATCACCTAAGATTAATCCCAAACAAGGAAAGCACTAAGCCCAAACAAGGGAAGCTTAAGCTGGCAAGTTACACACTTCCAGTGACATAAGCCGGCAAATTACAAACTTCTGGAAACAAAGATACAAAGACTAAACAACCTAGAAAAACAAACCTCTTTTTTTTTTTTTTTTTTGTATATCAACACTATCCTTCTTTCTCTGGCTGTGTTTATTTTTTTTAGAATTTGTTAGAAATATCTTTTTTGGCATACCTTTTTTTTTTAAAAGTCCTTTTTTGGAACATTTTCATTTTTGCCCATTTTACATAATTATGCTATGTTAAATTAATGTTTAGAATTTGTTTTTTTAGGTTTGGGTTCCCAATTTATATTTACGATATAATTTTTAAGGGATAGGGTTTAGTATTTAGAGTTTAGGGTTTATAATTTTGTCATTTTATATATTATAAAAGTGTATTTTTGAAAATGAACACCATAAAAGAGTATTTTTGAAAAGTGACTTGGAAAAAGGGGTATTTTTGAAAATTCCCGTATTTTTTTTTGCGTGTGTACATTCAAAATCTCGACAAAAGCATATGATTCGACTTTATTTTCTTCAATGTGTTTTTATTATTTTTAGCATAGCATGATCAAAATAATTTCATAAATGTAAACTCATAACTAACAAAAATACATATTTTTTTTTTTTGGTTAAAGGGTATTCTATTAAAAATATATGCTCAATGGGCTATTTCCGGATATAAACCCATACAAAATCCCCTAAGGGCCCGACCCGTTACACCAAACCAAACTAAACCAATGAAAATACAAAACCGACTGGGTTTACAAATCAAACCAAACCGAAGCTGAAAACCCTAATCTACAAACGTAAAACACGTTTGTAGCCGCCGTCCAACGAAGCTGCGGATGCTTACCGGATCAGGACCTCCGGTAAGCCTGGACAACGGTAGCCGAACGGAGATGGTGATCCAAGATCCGTTGTCCATCCCGCCACCGTAGAGCCGCGTTGAGGAGGAGGAAGAGCATCGATCTCGTCGTCGTTGAGGAGAGTTCTTGCTCGGTCGTGAAGGAGAAGACAGTAGGGAGTAGAAAAGAGACCTTCGACGGTGGCTTAGCCTCGCCGGATCGGAGTCTACCTCCCCTATCGAGACCGATCCGTTGAAACCTCCAGAATCTCCGACCTTAGATCTACCTGTCTTCCTCCGCCGTTCCTCGCCGTGAATCTCCTTCTTCCACTCTGCGTCGCTATTCCGCCGATAGAGCTCTTACCGGTGAGATCGCGCAGATGCTTCTCCCTTCCACTGCCCCCTTGATCTTGTTTCCATGGTGTCGCCGAGAAGATGTGGGGTCGTGGATGAAGCGCTATGAGCCGTAGGGTCCTCATCNTAGGATCCTCATCGTCACCGGAATTGACGGAGGACCCGCCGTCGGTGCACGTGGTTGTGATCAGAAGAAGAAGTTGTTGGGAGAGAAAAAATCACCGCGAGTGAGTAACAAAAATACATATTACATTGAAGATTTTTTACTTAGTTTTTTTTGGAAGCTTTTAAAATATTATTGAGTTGATTTAATTTAATCTTCATATATAATATGTCAGAACTAAGTCTTGTGATACACAAATCAAAGTATTCCTTCGTTAATTCTTCCATGAATATGATGCATTAGACGGATTTTGTCTTCTGTCTCGAGTTCTTGTATGTAATCTTTGGGTCTTATGCTTTCCGTTTACAATAATTAGCCATACGCTATCTAATAAATAACACATGTCTACGGACATGTTAAGTCATGATCTATATTTAAGTCAAGTGGTATTGTCATGGACATGTTAAGTCATGATCTTTTCAATAATAACACATGTATATGACAACATTTTACCGATGTTAAAGTTATGAACTGGTTTCTTCACCCGAGATAAAAACTCGAATTATTAGAGATTAGGGAGGTTTAGTGAGAACCATGCATACATATAAAAGCAGACGTTATAAAAAGAAAATGGAGATTTGGTAATTTGTTATTATTGAAAATACATAAAACAATTTTTTGCAATTTTGTTTTTTAACGCGAATCGTTGAATTGGCTCAGATTTCAATGGTAGATTGAGCTGAAAGTTGTGTCTCGACCGTTGGAGGACTTTTATTTTATTTTAAATAACAAATATTAAACGATATACTTTAGATATTGTTTTGTTAAATTTTAATATATAAAATATTAAACCTTCTTAATCTTAAAAAAATTCTAATAATAGTTGATATATCATGGTTTTTGTGGTTTTTAACCATGATATAAAGAGTCTTTTAGTGTCTTTTCATTTGTTTCTAGATTGTTTTTGAGTCTTACAGGTTTTTAGCATGGAAGGAGCAAAGTGGAGCAATTTGGATCAGTTTGGAGCAACAATCCGCAAGAAATCAACTTGAAATCGATCAGAGGAGATGGTGTCGATCGACACTGCCTTAGCATCGATCGACACCCAGTCCAAACCGACAAGAGAGCCAAATTTGGAAGTTTTACAAAGTTGCCCGAAGTTTTCCATATTTGCAAGACTAGTCCCGACGTGTTTTAGGACATATATATATAGTTTTTAGGTTTTCCAAACCCTTAAGTTTTATTCTACCAAGTTTTATTTTTCATGTAACCCTGTGAGATTTTGAGAGCTTTGGAGAGAGAGATCTGCTTTGAGAGAAGAATTTCTTGAACTCCCTATTACTCTTTTTAATTTCAATTGCTTATTATTCAGAAAAGATGCTTTGTTCTTCATTAAACATGTCTGAGTAGTTTGCTTGTTAGGTTTAGGGTTTTTCACAGGGATTTTATGATTTGTTAGATCTGTTTATTTAGGATTCATTATCTTTCTAGATCTTCATCTTAGGTTGTTCTTAATGCTAGATCTATGATTAGTCATCTGGATTTAGATCTTAGGATTATTAATTGATATGA
>NC_025696.1:30363811-30364689 GCF_000633955.1 Camelina sativa
GATGACAGAATTCAAGCCAACTCAGATTTCTCTAATCCTAGCTGATCGATCCAGAAGAACTCCTCAAGGTGTTTTAGAGGATATTCCAGTTAAGGTTGGCAACTTCATGATTCCCACTGACTTTGTGGTGCTGAAGTATGATCAAGAGCCTAAAGATCCTCTCATCTTAGGAAGATCTTTCTTGGCTACAGCTGGTGCCATCATTGATGTGCAGAAAGGACACATAGCACTGAATGTGGATGGTTTGACAATGAATTTTGAGATGGATAAGCTGAGGAGGGCTCCTACTATTGATGGACAGACATTTTCTGTTGAGAAGGTTGCTGCAACACGAGCATCAGAAGCAGTGTCGATCGACACCAAGAACAGGGTATCGATCGACACCCCTCCACGACCGAGACAGAACAGCTCTAAGACTGATGTTTCAAGTCAGAAACCTGTTCCCAAACAGAAAGTCTCCCACTCCACACTCCAGAGTCCTCAGGTAAGGCAAAGGTACACCTCTCCTTCTCCTAAACTTCCTCCTATCATCAATAAGAATTTCAAAGAGATAAAAAATGTTTTGCAGTTAACCAAGCCACGAGATTATCGTAGAGCGCTTGTTTCTTCTGTTGATGATTTTGCAGGACATAAGAGAGGCAAACCAATCCTTAAATACCACCTAGGTCCTGTTCTTCACATCCTTGGCAAGCCTCATGCACCCAAAGCTTATACACCACCTTGGATGAAGAGGACTTCACTGCCACGTTCTGATCCACCGGATGCCTGAGCTCCAACACAGTCAAGCTAATGACTGAAAACAAGCGCTTAGTGGGAGGCAACCCACTGGTAGGTTTTTCTTTCTTTTTCTTTTGATTTTGATTTTTGTTTATTTTATT
>NC_025696.1:30367000-30385057 GCF_000633955.1 Camelina sativa
AGATTTGGATTTTCTGGTTTTAAATTTAGATATTATTTGCAGTGAGAACTGATTTAATTTACAAAAGTGTTTAGAGTTCTAGATCTGTTCTTAATTGTTTGAATCCTAATTTATTGATTGATTTAATAATTCATATTTTCCTGAGAAATTCCCTAGGCCTAGCTTTTTGATCCATTAAATTTACAACAGCTTTATTTAATATTTAGCATTGCTATTTTTTATTTCAATTTAATCTGTTTAGCATAATTACAAAACTCTATAATTTATTGTGTAGTCTTGAGTACTTGTGGAATTCGACCCCTAAGTACTGCAGTGATCTCTTAATTTGAGAGATAGCTCTAGGGTAAATTTGAGCATATCAATAGTTGATACTGTTTCCAATTTCTTGTGGATTTATTTAACTTATAGATTTTAATTTAGATTTGGACTGAAATGTCATATAATATATAAAACATGTATTTTTCATTAAAGATATAAATAAGTGTATTTTTCTAACTATAAATCATAAGTTTGTTAGTTTCCAGAAAAGAAAAAAAAGACTCTTCTTTTAATTATTAGTAAATTTCAGTGAAACTATTTTAGTAATTATATACTAGGAGATATCTCGTGCTTAAAGCACAGGTCAACATTTTTAAAAAAAATTATAATATAATAATAAAATTATTGTTATATTTTTTAAAAAATGTTATTTTGTTTGAGATAATATTTTTTTTAATTGTTCTGTAAATCTATTAGTCTATTTGAATACTAATTATTTTAGAATATTATAGTATTTTATTTTTGATATATTATTACATTTTTCTATTGTTTGTTTGTTGTATTTACATCATTATTTTGTGAAATATAAAATAATGATTTTATGATTATAATTGTGAGCAAATAAAAATTATAATTTATCATCTATACAAATTTATTTTTACCAACCTCCTAATGTGAAAATTAAAACACACATTTTTCATAGATTGAATGATATATCTTCGTTTTCAAAAATTCAAATCACAGCATTTGCAGAAAAAATTCTGCATTTTATTAATGATAAGTATTATATGAAAATTCCAAATATTTTGTAAATAAAATAAAATAAAGATGATAGGAGAATCATAATTTGAAATCTTCAAATTTAGTTATTAAAAATAATTATATTGTATACTTGGATATAAAATTTTAATTTCATATTTGTACTTCCCAATTAATATAGTAGGATATTTCTATATTAAAAAATAGTTTTTGTTTCTCTTTTAAAGCAAAGACATAGAGTTTATTTCAAAACTAACATATTTCAAAAAAAAAAAATATTAAAACCAAAGAGAAAATTACTAACAATATGAAATTAGGATATTAGTTCTCACCTTAAGATACAAGGTAAGTTTTAGCTGATCCTCAGGGCTCGCGACTTCCGCAGCCACTGAGACGTCTGCAGAACAATATATTGAACTTCACGATTTGTAAGCCCCAATTTGCAGTAAAAAATATATGTTAACATAGCTCACAAATAATTTAAATCTTAAATAGTTGAAATTTCTGAGTCACCTTCAATATCGGCTTCAAAGACGACATGGTAGATCATTGAAAACCTGATAATTGGGAGATGCTGCATGCTCTTGTAATCATACATCAACCGCAAGTAAACTACAAGGCAATCAAATCTCACGAGCACTTGGCTAAATATATCTAAATTAAGTATATACAAACAATAATGCATATACAATTATAATTAAGAAACGACTAATTAATAATCAAATTGGCCTTCTTTTTTTAAACTTAGCTCCTCAATCAACCTCGTGTGATGGTCTTCTAGCAGATCTTTATGACTGGAGCAAGACGGTGATGAGATCCTGTAGCTTGTGGAGGAGGCTTTGTCAACGAGATTAGGGTTAGGGTTCCTGAGACCGTTCGTGCCCACCTTAAGTTTGGTCCTGATGGGAGAGGTCATATGTGAGATATTTCCAGGGCCGGTCCTATGGTCAAGGAGGTCTAAAGCATTTTTTATTTATGGTATGTTATAAATATACATTAACTATATGATACATAATTACATACAATTAAAAAAATACAAATGTTGCCTATTTGGAGATTCGAACCCGTGATAAGAAACTTATTCTACTACTAGATAACCAACTCAGCTAAGGAATATTTTGTTAATTAATCCAAATAGTTAGTATGTATTTGGTGACCTAAAGCATGCTAGTTGCTTTAGGGGTGGGCCGGGCCTGGATATTTCGGTCAAAATAGTCGACAATGTAATGGGAATCGAGGATGAGACCACATTCTGTGCAGATTGTATCCCCGGATTGATAGTCGATCACTACATCGGTTTGTTTCTTGCAGTCCAAGCAAGTAATTACCTCCATAGCGACTTGTACAAATACCCTATGCCGACTTAGCGTGGTCCGATGGGTTTTTGTGGGGTTTATAAGTTTATTGTATATATACCAAAAGAAGGATATGGGAAAATTTAAAAAAAAAAAAAAAAAAATCTGATAAGATTTGGCTTTATCCTTTTTTTTTTCTTTTTTTTTTTAATGGTTTTAGTTTATTAAAGTTAAGTTCTGTTTTAAGATTTGATTATTATTCAGTCTAAAGTTGCCAATTAGATTTTCGTAATATGATTTGGTTTGCTTTGGTTCCTCTCTGAACTACTTTTAAATATATATTACAATTTTTTGAGATTTGACAATTAATAAGCCTAGATATTTCCAATTATTGTATCTCCAAATCAAGTGAGAAATGGACAAGGCTTTGTCTTTAATATATGATCCAGGAACTGGTTTTAAAATATATAAACAGTACTAAGTACAAGTACTGTTGAATATCTACCAAAAGTTTCATTCAACGTGAGGAAAGCTTTGTTTGTGGTGATTCATGAAGCAGTTTCTACATTATCCTAGAACTGGCAACCACAACGTAAACAAAAAAATAAGTTTACTTTCCGTTTGCGTGTATAACTAGAGAAAAAAAATGTGTTTTCATGTAGAAAAAAAAAGACACACCAAAAAACGCAAACTTAAACTAAGCTTTTGAAAAGAAAAAAAAAAATCTAAACAGTTTTTAAGTTACCATCTCTTTTGTTGGTTTCTGCTGAGGTCACCTCTTTTAAGATAATTTGTTGGTTCAAAGTCAGAAACATTGGAGGAGATCCACCATCTAGCCGAGGGGTACTTCTCATCCATTTTATGTTCTCCACGTGGTGATTATTGTCCTTTTTTAAAGGATTTTTTAGAGAGGCTTATCCCATCTCGTCTATCTCCCTCTCAAGTATCCTTGCTCTCTGCTGAGGTCACCTCTGTCCAGGTTAGAGAAGCTTTAATGTGCTTGCCGTTGAATAAAACTCTAGGTCCAGACGGCTATCCAGTTGACTTTTACAGAGCGAAGTGGTAGTTTTTAGGCCAGGAATTCACTACAACAGTGCAACAATTTTTCTCCTCCTCCTTCTTGCCGTCTTGTGCTAATGCTACCTCATTGGTCTTGATTTCTAAGAGACGGGGAACAGAAGAGTTAAAAGACTTCAAGCCAATTTCTTGTTTGAACACAAGTTATAAAGTCATTTCACGGATTTTGTCTGATAGGCTCAAGCAGATCCTTCCCTTCGCAATCCTTTCAAATCAAACTGCTTTTATTAAGGACAGACTTTTAATTGAGAATGTGCTCCTCGCTTCTGAGGTTCTTCAGGGCTATCATCTCACCACTTTATCACCTAGGATCACTCTAAAAGTGGACATATCAAAAGCATTCGACTCGGTCCGCTGGGATTTTGTTTTTCCCGCTCTGTCCTCTTATGGCGCCTCTGATCAGTTTGTGGAATGGATTAAGAGTTGTATTTGCTCGCCAAGTTTTTCCATTAGTATAAACGGAGTCTCGTCAGATATTTTAAAGGCAAGACTGAGATGAGGCAGGGGGATCCTCTCTCTCCAATCCTCTTTGTGTTGTTAATGAATGTGCTCTCTTTAATGCTCAATAAAGCAGCTCAAGATAGTATTTTTGGCTACCACCCGGGTTGTGAACCACTAGAGCTTACCCATCTATGCTTTGCAGATGACTAGCTCATCTTCTTGGATGGTTCAGAATCGTCTCTTGCCGGGGTTTTCACGGTTCTGTCTCAGTTTGAGAAATTTTCAGGGCTATCGGTCAATATTGCCAAAACATCCATGTTCTGTTCAGGTGTAAGTGAAGATGTGCTCTCCCGTATGAGAGCAAAATTCCCTCTTCCCTCAGCTTCTCTACCAGTCCACTATTTGGGACTCCCTCTTTGTTCCAGAAAGCTTTCGATTCGGGACTGTGACCCTTTGCTATCGAAGATAAGGCTGAAGATGAACACTTGGGTGCACCGTCATCTGAGCATTCTGGGTAGGTTGCAACTGTTATCCACATTTGTAGCGGGGATAGTTGGTTTATCGAGTAGTGCTTTCTTCCTCCCAAAAAAATGATCAAATGCATAAATAGCCTCTCCAGCTCTTTTCTTTGGCATGGCTGTTTGGATAAGTCTTCTAGAGCAAATGCTGCTTGGATGGAAATTTTGTTCCCTAAGAGGGAAGGTAGCTTAGGATTACATTCATGGTCCGCTTGGAATGAAACTTGTGCTTTAAAGCTCATTTGGATGTTATACTTCAGAGCAGGATCTATTTGGGTGGCTTGGATCCGGAGAAAATATCTTTCATCGACTTGTTTCTGGGCTTTGAATGAAAACTCGACCTCCGTATCTTGGATGTTCAGGAAGCTCTTAAAGTTGAGACACAAGGCTTTAAATTTTCTCAGAATAAAGCTTGGTTTAGGGGAGGACACTTTCTTTTGGTGGGATCCTTGGACTCCTTTCGGTTCGCTAATCCATTTCCTGGGGGAAGATGCACCACGTCGCCTTGGAATTCTACTTTCTGCACTGATGTCAGACTATAAAGATGGGGATAACTGGAACCTCCCTCCAGCGAGATCAGATTCTTATTGTGAAGTTCTTAACTTCATCACCACCATACCCTATTCTAACGTTAGTGATTCACCTGGATCATCAACGATAAGGTTCATAAGTTCTATCAGTCTAAGGAAATGTGGAATTCTCTCCGTCTATCAAATCCGCAGGTTCCTTGGTTTTCACTTCTGTGGCACAAAGCTGCAGTCCCCAAGCACTCATTAGCAGCTTGGCTTTTTATTCGTAACCGCAACCCGATTATGGACCATATGATTAGGTGGGGTTTTGATGTGGAACCGACTTGCCTTCTGTGTGGATTGGGAAACGAATCCAGGGATCACTTGTTCTTTGAATGTGCTTACTCCTCATCTATCTGGTCTGAGATGGTAAGAAAAATGGGGCTCTCCCCTCCTCCTCTGCAATGGGACCGAATTATCCAGTGGCTAACCTCCGCCAGCTCTTCTGCCATCATCTCCCTTGCTCTATTACAAGCGTGGCAAGCCTGCATCTACGAAATTTGGAATGAACGGAATCGCCGTTGTCACGAAGGTATTACCCTCCAGTTCAGCATTATTGCTCGGAAAATTTGCTTGGTCATCAAGAACAAGTCTATAGCCCTCCGAAATTTGTCAACAAAGAAAGGAGAAGCTCTAGAGGTCTTTTGGTCTGTACGCTGAGTACCTCTGGGTGTGTTTGTTTCTTTCCTCTTACTCTTTCTCTTCCGTTCATTCTGGTTTAGTGAGACTGTTTTCACTCTCTCTCTCTCTCTATTTCTCTTCGAGAATTCATCTCTAGTGCCCCTATACCAGAAATTCATTTCTGCATTACCCCCACTTAATCTCACTACCCTTTTTTTAATGAATGGACGAAACTATCCCTCTTAAATTTTTTAAAGAATAGTTGTACCATATATCCCCTAGTTGCACCTCGCATAGTTGTACCATATATCCCCTTGTTGTACCAGTTGCACCCTAGTTGTACCAGTTGCACCCTAGTTGTACCAGTTGCACCCTAGTTGTACCAGTTGTACCGCGCATAGTGGGATTCGAACTCTAGGCGCGCGCGTGCGCATGGAGTTTGCAACCACTGAGCTACTGTGTTTTTCGTTGAATAATTACTGATTTAATTATATTTAACCTAAAACAATCTTCATTAAATGTAATATTGTCCTTTTACCATTGAGGGAGTTTTGAGAATTTGTTTTGATAAAAAGGGTGTTATGAGATTTTAGCTCATTTCTCTTCTTTACTGTTGGTTCCATCGGTTCTTGTTTGATTCCTTGTATTTATTAACTCCTTTTATTTATAAAAAGACCCTTTAACCAAAAAAAAAAAAAAAAAAATCTCTTTTGTTGGTACTGACTCTCACGATGAGCCCAGCCCAAATGAAGCCAGTAAGTCTCCAAATAATAACCTCAGTTTCTAAGGCTCATTCACGGTCTAATAGTTTAGTTTGCTATTTGAAGTCTTTACCAAATACAATTCCCAATTAGATCTAGTTTAAAGATTTTGACCCCAATTTTTTTTCATCAAATCTTGGAATTAAACCAATACTCTTACAACTTCGCTTACGAAAATGATGAAATTTATACTATGTAGCTTCCCTTTTTGGCCATCCAATGGTCATCAGGCTAAACTAATCTATCTATATTTTAATACATAATACATAAGTTCAAACTCCTTCCTCTGTAGCCACTCCACTCAACGAGCTTGAACCATAGTTGCAGTATACTGAATCAATTGATCTTTCCACTGGCGAAATCTGATATCAGCTTCACAATGTGTTTAGGGTTCTCAACGTGTGGAAGATGACCGGAATCTGGTACTTCTCGGAAAACCGCATTTGCTAGCTCACACAACAATTTCTGCATTTTGTTTGATAACATTAAGAAACTGTTTAACTGATTTTTTGACGTTTGGATTAAAGGAAACTTACAACTGAGAGCTGGTTGCTGACAATCTGATCGTTCTCACTGCATACAACAAGCGTCTTATGGTCGATCTGTGCGCGTGTTACAACCAAAACACACAAACAAAATCATAAAATATTTAAGCTGATTTGCCTTTTTGTTAAGTTGAATAACTATGTGAAGTGTTTTTTGTTACGAGTTTGATGTGTGACGCAACGTTATAGCCTCCGCTAATCATAAAATCGACCATAGCATCCTCCCACCATGGCATTTGACAATGTAACCGGCCAATCTACACGAAAGCAGATTCATTTCTAAATCATTTCGATATATGAAAAAAAAAAAAGTAAATGGAGTTATGATCTTACATTAGTCCAATCTATGTTCTCGGATAAGGGTGAGGAACAAAAGGCTAACACGTTGGCCAAAAGGCGCAGAGGGAATGACTTCAACAACTTAACCTGAATGAACAACAACCATATTATAATACAAACGTTAACTATCGAGTATAACAAGAGTCGTTCTCGGACAAACCCCGGCGTAAGCAACGGATATTGGTAACTCTTTAAGCCGACCAGTTCCTTCGGAATACGCATTGGCGTTAATGAGAACCAATTTATCAACCTGAAAAGCGCGGAAATAATCAGATTTAGTGAGTGAGCTTTTCGAGATGATGTTTAATCCAAAATAGTTTGTTTGTGATAAACTGGCCGAAACTTACAGCTTCCGGGTAAGTAGCAGTGAAATCAACAGCTACGGTTGCTCCTAAGCTTGGTCCAACTAAAATCATTGGTCGTTTGATATATGTTTTCCAAAGCTAAAAATTCAAACCAAATAACAGAATCAACCACCGGGGAAAACCCATACCACATATAACATCAGGTAAGTATTACAGGAAATAGGCGACAGAGGATCACTAAATTAACGATCACATAATAATGGACCAAGTGCATAGTCGCTAATTTGGCATTGTATCACTAATTAGTTACCAAGCAACAAAATATATCTCCAAAATCATGGAGAAATTTCAAGGACTAGACAATCCCAACGTGCCACAACTTTATATCCGTTGTCATTTAGTGACGACACAAATTTGTATTCGTCGATTAAATCCAATTTAGTGTATAGTTAGTTGTCCCCAGAAATATAAATGATTTAGCAGTTGATTTCATTCATTGCGTAACACAGTTTTTTACTTGTAGAAAATTAAATTAATTAATAGTACTGACCTCGAATAAATGATGTCGCTTAGTTGCTGCATCACATGGTGGAAGTACCTCTACAATGCCACTAAATTAGTGAGTTCTTGACTGATTGTGACTCATCCTTTTTATATATATTGATATCTTTTTGTATCAATCAAAAATCGATTAAATTATTAAAAATATTTATTAAATTATTGAGTTCATATATATATATTCTAAAAATCCATTTCTCAAGAATCTTGATTAATTTGTGTAAAAATGTAAATCTTACGAAGATCTGAGAAGCCCCAACCAAGAACATCAACAGCCCAAGTCTCAAGACAAGCTTGTTCAAGCAGAGGATGTGTCCTTCTCCATTCTAAACACGAACTAAGTGCCAAAGAAACAAACAAAAAAAAAATCCAACATAAAAGGATTAAAATCTCAGTAAAATTCAGACACAGTGAGTTCGTAAAACTTTATATTGCCGGTAAAAATATTCAAAAAAAAAAAAAACCTGTCGAAACAGTGGAGAAGAACAACGGGACTTTTGTCATGTAATTGAACAAGTGGCTTGATGCAGCTACTCATTACATTGCCTCTAAAGTTTCCCATCTGCAACAACATACGTTTTCATTTTCTTTCACAACAAAACTAGAAAATGCAATTGAGAGAGAGAGAGAAGAAGAAGAAGAACCTGAAGAGGAACAGGAACTCGTACGATCCTTTGAGCTAAAGCTCTTGCAAATGGGTCTCTTATGTTCTGTACCTCCTTCGGAAGAAACGCCGGAAACCCATCTCCGTTCGCCGTTACCCGTTGCCGGAATCTCGTCGCCGGAGGTGGTGGAGAGACCATGTTCAAGCTACCCATCATTTCTCACTCCAAGAAAGTTGTGTGTTAAAATCTGTGGTGGTTATTTGATTTTTTCTGTGACATTAAAGAGAGTAAACTATTTATAGAAAAGAGTGTTATGTTTGGACAATAACCAAAATGCAATTGCAGCTACCCAACTTTGTCATTTAAATTTACTTTTATTTTGGTTCTTTTTTTTGAAATGACCACACAAGTTTTTCTGACAATTCACACGCTTTCTAGTTTTGAAGGCTTAAAGACAAAAGAGAGTAAAACCACAGCAACAAATAACATTTTAAAAAGTCGCCGTACATAATAATAATATCTTCCAAATAGTAATTTCTTGGAGAATTTGTTAGAAATGTCATTTTTTTGCATATTCCTTTTCAAAAATATCTCTTTTTTAAACATTTTTATTTTTGTTATTTTTTACACAACTACACTATGTTAAATTAAAATTTAAAATTTGTTTTTTAGATTTGGGTTTCCAATTTACATTTAGAGTTTAGTTTTTAAGGGATAGGATTTAGTATTTGCGGTTTAGAGTTTATAATTTTGTTATTTTATATATTAAAAAGGGGTATTTTTAAAAAGTGACCTATTAACATTACCATGAAAAGGGTATTTTTGAAAAGTGACACCATGAAAAGGTATTTTAAAAAAACTCCCTCCAAAACATTCCCTAATTACATTTACACAACAACATAAGTTTAATCTAATTCACTAACAAACCTGTTAACGTTACCTCCACTTGTGTAGTGGAATGTTACTTAGTCACTATAACATTACAATATTCACACATACATGGCACACCATTGTTTCTTAGATCAACTAGGACAGAAAATAAAGCATTGGGTTGAACTCTTCTTTAGTGTCAAGATAATAGCTATAAAAATCCTATATATATTATAAATTTTATTTTATGAGCTATGATAAATTACCCCATTTGCTGCATTGTACTTCTGCCACTTGTTTACATTTAAAAACGCTTTATAAATAAATAAATTATTAAATAAAAAGTATTCAAATCTTTAATTTCATTTTCTTTATTTTAACTAAGTATGATTTCTTATATAATTTTTTTTTTGGTGTGAAAAAGCTTATATAATATTTTAAGCTGCATTTTTTATAAGTATTAAAAGTCATTGATCAAGTCATATATCAAATTTTAGTTTTGCTCTCACCCTATTGGTGGGAAATTGTTTTAGTTTTACTATTATTTATCAATATTAAATATGAAATTTTCACTGATAATTTTATTTTAACTATATAAATAGCCTACATTGATCTCTCTGATATTGTTTTTCTATAAAACACAAGTAAATCATTAACAACAAGATTAAATCAAGTGAAATCCACAATTCAAATTTATATATTATTATTTAATTTGTGAATTTAAATATTTAACAATATGTAATTAAAAATTATGACAGCATTAAATCATTTATTATTTGAAATATTATACAAGGAATCGATAGGTGGTATATGAATGAGATTTGAATACATTTTGTATTTAATCAATAAATGATATATAAAGTGAGTTTTAATAGCAAACAAATTTTTTCTTAAAGAATTTTTATTTTAGCCAATAAATCTTTCTAAGAATTTTATTTTACAAAAAAAGAACATAATTATCTTTTTTGGTCAAGAAAGAACATAATTATATGTATTAACAACACAGTATAAGTATAACCTATACGAGCAACTCATCATTCTTTGAATAGAAGTTTCTAACACCAAAGTCATTTACATGAGAAAACTGTTTTAATTTTTTGGGCAGAAAATATGAGAAAAATTAAGTTTCATTTTTTGAGAAAAGATGAGAAAAGTTTCATTACAGAATTAGTAATGCAAATCAGCAACTACTTAATTCGGTTGTTATTTCTTCAAGCTTTATATTATAACAACCGAATTAAGTAGTTGCTGATTTATTTTTTTTCGTCCATTTTGCTATGTATTTGCTCAAATTATTTCAATAAATCATATACATATATTGGCTATCAAAGTGATGAGAGAAAAATGCAAATTCCAAGAAAACAAACCAATACAAATATAAGGACGAATCATTTTATATACAACATAGCAAGTAATCAAAATTCAAAATAAAAATAAAAAATGAAATTATAAAATCAGACATGTATACATTTTGATTCAGACAGACTATGAAGGATGAAGATTATAAAAGGGGAGGGTTTACAACGTAAGAAAAACAACTTTCAGTCTTTCACCACTCATTTTTCTCTGGATCTCTTTTTCATCTAAAATTGCGTATTATTTAGCATGACCAAGTGTCTTATCTACGAAAGCTTTGACCTTAATTCTTTTCTACGATTATAATAATAAACACACCGAATTTAACATCCACGACCACGACAACAACAGTTATGTATAAAGAACTACTAATTCAAGGAAATGTGCTTATTACCTTTAAAAGAATAACATACATGATATGTTTATTTACTCCAGACGAACTTGGTACCATTGAACAGAACCTACTTCTCCATGAATTTCAAGTTCACATACAGCTTTGACCAAGAAATCGACCGCATCATCAAGGTCATCGAACCTAGCCAGGTCTGGTGGCAAAAACTCCACCGGCCAATTCTCGAGCCACCCTCTGAGCTTAGCCTTGAGTTCGTCTTCCGACACAAACTGCTCATCTTGTCCTGCCTCTAATAGTACGTACGTCTCCGAGTTTGAATGTACCCTTCTTCTCCTTGTTGCACAAACCTAAATTATTTCATTAAACTCATTTGGTTCAAAATAGGATGAATGTAATCAAACCGTAATTTAGAAAATTATATTGGTAACTGCGTACAAAAGTGAAATTTTTCATGGTCACCAATCAAAACGTATTTTTTTTATAGGAATTTTCAATTAACATAATTATCTACAAAACTGCAACTAACCAACACTTACTCTCGAATGGTTTTTGCTCCTTCTTGTAGACAATATTGGACAACTATAATGAAACATGTTTATTGAGTTTGAGAGAAGAGATTCTGTTACTCGGAATTGTTCTATTGAAACCCATCGATTTTGTCGAGCTGAAAGCAAAGATAAAAATTTGAATAATCGGTTAAAGTAATTCTTGAATATGAGGGAAAAATGTAAGAAAACATAAGTTTGTTAGGGGAATGAAAAAGTGTTAGAGCTTACGACTAAAGAGCTTATCTCGGTTGTTGAAAAGGTGATTCTGCAGCGAACACTCCATTTTGATAGCTTGAAAAAAATACTTCATATTTTTGTAATTTAGTAGGAGCAATATGAGCTTTGTAGATAAGATGATATGACGAGGAGCATACACCATATACGTTTAATGGGCCATTGGCAACCTAAATAGGGCTAGATGTAGTTGGCCCGAATAGCCTCTTGTAGGTTGAATGATTATCCCAATTCACAAGAAGATCATATACGTTCTTACACCATATACGTTCATTTCTTTTGTTTAAATGTAGTTCATTTAGTTTAGCTATAAGCATGAATAAAAATAGTTACTAATCCTGATCAGTTTTTTACGGTATATGTTTGGATCAATTTCAGTTTTTTTTTTCCTTAATTTATATTCTTGTTCCAAATAATTTATTACAATTCAAAAAAAACGAATTTTGTTTTTTGTTGTTGAGTTATGGAAAGTGTATTGTATCTAGTATATTAAATGATTTGAGTTATTGGGATTTATTTGATTTTGACAATTTTAGAGAAGTTGTTATGAATTATTGTAAATTTTTTTTAAACCCCATCATCCATTCAAAGACAAATAATAAAATGACGTCGTTTTGTTTTGGTGTATTTATGATTAGTATAATCACGATACATTAAAGGGTCAATTTACCAACTAGCCAAATTTACACAAATAATTAAGAATATAGCAAACTATTTTGAAAAATGAAGTGAATAACATGAGGGGTAGGAAAAATTACTTTTCATGGTTTGGTGGCAATGGTGGCTGGAGGGTGGGTGGCCGAAGGTCAGTGGCTGGAGGTCGGTGGCCGGTGATTGGAGGTCGGCGGCCGGAGGTGGCGGCGGCCAATGATCGGAGGTGGTGGCGGCCGGTGACCGGGGGTGGTGGCAGCCGGTGACTGGAGGTGGTGGCGGCCGGTGACCGGAGGTGGTGGCAGCCGGTGACCGGAGGTGGTGGCGACTGGTGGAAGGAAGTCGGGGGCCGGAGGTGCCGGTGGCGAGAGGTGGCGGCGGACGGTGGCCGGAGGTGGTGGCGGCTAGTGGCGGCCGATGGTCAGCGATGGTGGTGGCTGGAGGAAATCTAAATCCTAGAGGTTAGTTTACTGTTAACCTTAAGGATGAGGGTGGTAAAGAGGTTGTAACACTCGTGAACCAAAACTGTGTGTTTTAGGGGAGGGTGTCGATCGACAACAAGGGTGGTGTCGGTCGACACCATTAATTTCTGGTTTGACCAGATTGACTTAATTCTCGATTTTGGTTAGTTTGGTTTAGGGAAAACCATCAAACCAAGATATTAAGTGTTTGTCGACGAAAAGAAGGGTTTTGGCAATTCTCTTGGTCGCCGTTCTCTTTTGTTTGAGAGAAAAGAGAGAAAAACAAGTGTTCTTGAGATTTTAGAGAGATTGTGAGATTTCTGGATTGTTCTTGGGAGATCTGAGGCTGGGAAGGTGATAGAAACTTGCTAGGAGGGTTGGTTTCGTTGCTATTTGTCAGAATCTTCCTGCAAAGAGGTGAGTGCATGACCATGGTTTATCTAAGCCTAAGATTTCCTTTGTCTTGCTTGTTTGGTGTTGTTAGTGGTGTTTTGTTGCTTGTCTGGGTTGCTATAGGGTTCCTACGGATTCATATGGCTTTGGAATTGAGTATTGGACGGATTGGAGGTGTTAGGAAGCGAGATTCGACTCTCAACTTTGAGCGAAACGTGATTGCAGAGATAGTGTTGATCGACACCATGGTGGTGTCGGTCGACACCAGTAAGCGAGCATCGGTCGACACTGTGGGGTAGTGTCGGTCGACTCCAAGTGCCAGTGTCAGTTGACACTTAGCTGGTGTCGGTCGACACCGCCCTTCCAGCGAGACTATGTGTTGCTTCCTAGTTTGTTTGCTTTGTTTCTTGATTGTTTAAGACATTGGTATCTCAGTTGCTTGTGTGTATAGCTCAGTTGATGGGAGGATTGCCTTACTGAGTGTTTATAAAANGCCGGTGACCGGGGGTGGTGGCAGCCGGTGACTGGAGGTGGTGGCGGCCGGTGACCGGAGGTGGTGGCAGCCGGTGACCGGAGGTGGTGGCGACTGGTGGAAGGAAGTCGGGGGCCGGAGGTGCCGGTGGCGAGAGGTGGCGGCGGACGGTGGCCGGAGGTGGTGGCGGCTAGTGGCGGCCGATGGTCAGCGATGGTGGTGGCTGGAGGAAATCTAAATCCTAGAGGTTAGTTTACTGTTAACCTTAAGGATGAGGGTGGTAAAGAGGTTGTAACACTCGTGAACCAAAACTGTGTGTTTTAGGGGAGGGTGTCGATCGACAACAAGGGTGGTGTCGGTCGACACCATTAATTTCTGGTTTGACCAGATTGACTTAATTCTCGATTTTGGTTAGTTTGGTTTAGGGAAAACCATCAAACCAAGATATTAAGTGTTTGTCGACGAAAAGAAGGGTTTTGGCAATTCTCTTGGTCGCCGTTCTCTTTTGTTTGAGAGAAAAGAGAGAAAAACAAGTGTTCTTGAGATTTTAGAGAGATTGTGAGATTTCTGGATTGTTCTTGGGAGATCTGAGGCTGGGAAGGTGATAGAAACTTGCTAGGAGGGTTGGTTTCGTTGCTATTTGTCAGAATCTTCCTGCAAAGAGGTGAGTGCATGACCATGGTTTATCTAAGCCTAAGATTTCCTTTGTCTTGCTTGTTTGGTGTTGTTAGTGGTGTTTTGTTGCTTGTCTGGGTTGCTATAGGGTTCCTACGGATTCATATGGCTTTGGAATTGAGTATTGGACGGATTGGAGGTGTTAGGAAGCGAGATTCGACTCTCAACTTTGAGCGAAACGTGATTGCAGAGATAGTGTTGATCGACACCATGGTGGTGTCGGTCGACACCAGTAAGCGAGCATCGGTCGACACTGTGGGGTAGTGTCGGTCGACTCCAAGTGCCAGTGTCAGTTGACACTTAGCTGGTGTCGGTCGACACCGCCCTTCCAGCGAGACTATGTGTTGCTTCCTAGTTTGTTTGCTTTGTTTCTTGATTGTTTAAGACATTGGTATCTCAGTTGCTTGTGTGTATAGCTCAGTTGATGGGAGGATTGCCTTACTGAGTGTTTATAAAACACTCATGCATCTCAATTTGTGTTTGTGGTACAGTGAAAGGCAAAGTGTGATTGTGGAATCAAGGCAGAGAAGAGGAGGATTTTCTAGGGACTCGTGGTTGTTGTCTGGCTTGCTAGGTTGCTAGAGTTAAGTCATTAGAATGTGGTTTAGGTTGCTGGTTCTATGATTCTTGTTGTTTGGAATATTGGTTTATTTTTTATACTTTATATATTGGTTATTTAATTATTGGATATTTATTGGTTTAATGTTATGGTTTATGTTTTCTGCTGTTGTGTGATTGTAGTTAGGTGGTCAGTGGGTATGGGACCACTAGTTGTAGTTATTTCTTATTATTATTATTATTATTATTATTATTATTATTATTATTATTATTATTATTATTATTATTATTATTATTATTATTATTATTATTATTATTATTATTATTATTATTATTATTATTATTATTATTATTATTATTATTATTATTATTATTATTATTATTTATTATTTATTATTTATATATATATATATATATAAACGGGTCGGGTCGTTTCAGTTTGGTATTAGAGCCCTTACGGTTCTAGGTTTGGGTTCACTAGGCTTTGTGCTGTAGATGTTTGGGATTTGCATATTTTGATTGATTATGTGAGTTAGTTAATTGTGTGGCATGGAGTCCTAGAACATCCTCTTCGAGCCTACTGTGTGATTCCACGGTGAGACTATGTTTTTGTGTATATTTAAATTGTTTGTTTAGTCTTCTGTTCATGGTAGTGTAGATGGCTAGAGATGATGCTGTTGCTGGTCATGGACGCGGTCGAGGTCGTGGACGCGGTCGTGGTCGTGGTAGGGGCAGAGGCCCTGCAGTTAGTGATACTGTGGACCAGAATGTGACAGCTGAGGGTGTTGGTGAGTCGCAGGGTATCCAGGAGGATTCCATGAGTGTGGCCGGAGGGGGCGGTGTTAGTGCTCGAGTGGCCGGTGATACTTGGGTCCCGGGAGTGGGAGTTCCAGCAGGTGGAGTCCCTGGAGTTGATTTTGCGGCTTTGCTAGCACATGTGTTGGAGCGGTTACCAACAGTGGTACCCGCTCAGGCTCAGGTAGTGCCACCAGTGGTGGCGGAGGAGCGGCAGCCAGTGGCTGCGGATGTGGAAGGGCATAGTCGTTATTTGTCTATGCTCAAGGAGATGCTTGGCATCGATACTGCATGGTTTTCAGGTGGTACAGATCCTACTGCTGCAGATGCGTGGAGGACGAGTGTGGAACGTAACTTCCAGACTCTGAGATGTCCTGAGGAGTTTTGGGTGGACATAGGGGTTCACAACTTGGTTGGTGATGCTCAGGTGTTGTGGAGATCAGTGGCTGCTAGGAGAGTGCAGAGGGAGATGACTTGGGCTGACTTCGTGGAGGAGTTCAACCACAAGTACTTTCCGAGAGAGGCATTAGACCGGTTGGAGGTGCAGTTCCTTCAGTTATCTCAAGGGACGCGGTCAGTGCGGGAGCTGGACTTGGAGTTCAGTCGACTTCTATCTTATGGGGTTCGTGCTATGGAGTCTGAGGAGGCCCATATCAGGAGGTTTATGAGGGCTCTTTGTGATGACTTGAGGGTCCATTGTAGAGGACGGAGTTATGCTTCGCGTGCAGAGCTGGTTGAGACTGTAGTAGAGATTGAAAAGGATATCCGGGCACAGACAGTGATGGTTAGTCCAGCGGTTCAGCCTAGGAAGGCTCATCATCAGGGAGGTTCTAGTAAGGGCGGGAAGCCTGCGCAGGGAACCAAGAGGAAGTGTGAGGCTACGCAAAGACCGAGTTATGCAGGGGGTTTTGGTTGTAGGAGCATGGATCACAAGGTAGCTAGCTATCCCCAGAGGAGTGCTCCGACGGCAGCGGTTTGTGTATGCTATCATTGCAGGGAGCCTGGGCACATCAAGCCCATGTGTCACAAGTTGCAGCAGATGGCAGTGGCAGAGGTGCAGCATGTGGTGCAGCCTGGAGTGCAGCCTTTGGCATGGATTGAGCAGGCGCCATGGGTGTACACAACGGTAGAGCCTGGTGAAACCAGTGCCGGGGCGATCACATGTATAATTTCTGGTACTTAAACTTTGTGAATTTCAGTAGGTTCAGATTTTATGTTTTCCTGTGATAAAGTGTAAGGTTCTCAACACATGAGGTTTGTGTAGGGACCTTGTTGGTGGATGGATTTAAGTCCCATGTTATGTTTGATTATGGTGCTTCTCATAGCTTCATTACTCCAGAGTGTGCAGAGAGTGCGGAAATCCAAGGGGATCCCGGGGAGCGTACATGAGTTGTCAGAGTTGCGGGAGGCAAGTTTTTGAGGGTCATTGGACGAGCTAGAGGAATGAATATTCAGATCGCAGGAGAGTCATGGCAAGCGGATTTGCTTATCAGTCCAGTGGAGTTGTATGATGTTATCCTTGGGATGGATTGGTTGCATCGGCATATGGTACATTTGGATTGCCATCGGGGTAGAGTGGAGTTTGAGCGTCCAGGAGGGAAGTTGGTTTTTCAGGGTATTAGACCGACTTCGGGGAGTCTCGTGATCTCGGCCATGCAGGCTGGGAAGATGATCGAGAAGGGCCGTGAGGCTTATTTAGTCACTATATCAATGCCAGAGTCAGTGGGGCAGTCTACGGTTAGCAGTATTCAGGTTGTTGAGGAATTTGAGGATGTGTTAAAGTCGTTGAAGGGATTACCACCATCTCGGTCTGATCCTTTCACGACTGAACAGGAACCGGGGATGACATTGTTATCCAAGGCTCCTTACAGGATGGCTCCAGCAGAGATGACAAAACTGAAGAAGCAGTTAGAGGATTTGTTGAGTAAGAGATTCATCCGTCCTAGTGTATCACCGTGGGGGAGCGCCAGTGTTATTTGTAAGAAGAAGAATGGGAGTTTCCGGTTGTGTATTGATTATCGGGGTTTGAACCGGGACACTG
>NC_025696.1:30386181-30397404 GCF_000633955.1 Camelina sativa
TTTTCAGGGTATTAGACCGACTTCGGGGAGTCTCGTGATCTCGGCCATGCAGGCTGGGAAGATGATCGAGAAGGGCCGTGAGGCTTATTTAGTCACTATATCAATGCCAGAGTCAGTGGGGCAGTCTACGGTTAGCAGTATTCAGGTTGTTGAGGAATTTGAGGATGTGTTAAAGTCGTTGAAGGGATTACCACCATCTCGGTCTGATCCTTTCACGACTGAACAGGAACCGGGGATGACATTGTTATCCAAGGCTCCTTACAGGATGGCTCCAGCAGAGATGACAAAACTGAAGAAGCAGTTAGAGGATTTGTTGAGTAAGAGATTCATCCGTCCTAGTGTATCACCGTGGGGGAGCGCCAGTGTTATTTGTAAGAAGAAGAATGGGAGTTTCCGGTTGTGTATTGATTATCGGGGTTTGAACCGGGACACTGTGCAGAACAAATACCCTCTTCCCAAGATCGATGAGTTGTTGGATCAGTTGAGAGATGCTACTTGGTTCTCCAAGATAGATCTGGCATCGGGTTATCATCAGATACCGATAGATGAGGCAGATGTGAGGAAGACTGCATTCAGGACGAGGTATGGACATTATGAGTTTGTGGTGATGCCTTTTGGGTTGACTAATGCGCCAGCAGCGTTTACGAGGTTGATGAACAGCGTGTTTCAGGAGTTTCTGGACGTGTGTCATCATCTTCATCGATATCCTGCTATTTTCTAAGAGTCCTGAGGAGCATGCAAGACATTTGAGGGCAGTTCTGGAGAAGCTGCGGGAGCAGAAGTTGTTTGCCAAGTTGAGCAAGAGCAGTTTTTTGGCAGCGTGATATGGGTTTTCTGGGTCATATTGTTTCTGTAGAGGGAGTTTCTGTATATCTGGAGAAGATTCAGGCTATCAGGGATTGGCCTAGACCGCAGAATGCCACAGAGATCAGGAGTTTCCTTGGGTTGGCAGGTTATTACAGGAGACTTGTGAAGGGTTTTGCAAGTATGGCACGCCGGAGGATTAAGTTGACGGGGAAGGATGTTCCTTTTATATGGTCACAGGAGTGTGAGGAGGGCTTTGCAAGCCTGAAGGAGATGTTGACTACTACTCAAGTATTGGCTTTACCTGAGCAGGGAGAACCCTATGTGGTTTATACAAATGCATCCAGAGTTGGTTTGGGGTGTGTGTTGATGTAGCATGGGAAGGTGATTGCCTATGCTTCGCGGCAGTTGCGGAAGCATGAGAACAACTATCCTACTCATGATTTGGAGATGGCTGATGTAGTTTTTGCCCTAAAGATTTGGAGATCCTATCTTTATGGTGCAAAGGTACAAGTGTTTATAGATCATAAGAGCCTGAAGTATATATTCATTCAGCCTGAGCTGAATTTGAGACAGAGGCGGTGGATGGAGCTTGTAGCAGATTATGATTTGGAGATAGCTTATCACCCTGGTAACGTTAACTTGGTTGGAGATGCTCTGAGTCGGAAGAGGGTAGCTTCGGCTCAGGAGCAGGATATGGAGTCTCTGGTAGGAGAGATCAGTGCTTTGAGGTTGTGTGTTGTTTCTCAGGAACCGTTGGGTTTGGAGGCGGTTGATAGAGCATATCTTCTGAGCAGGGTGCGGTTGGCTCATGAGAAGGATTTAGGGTTAGTGAATGCCTCTAAGGATGTTGATTCAGAGTATAAGGTCTCAGCTAATGGTACTATTTTGGTGCACGGGCGGATTTGTGTGCCCAAAGATGAGGAGTTGAGGCAGGAGATCCTGAGAGAGGCTCATGCGAGCATGTTTTCTATTCAACCAGGAGCGACTAAGATGTACCATGATCTCAAGAGGTACTATCACTGGGTCGGGATGTAGCTAGTTGGGTCGCGAGGTGCGACATGTGTCAGCTAGTGAAGGCTGAGCATCAGGTTCCAGATGGGTTACTAAAGAGTCTACCCATTCCAGAGTGGAAGTGGGATATGATCACGATGGATTTCATGGTAAGATTGCTAGTGTCTCAGACCTTTGATGCTATTTTGGTCATTGTGGACCGGTTGACGAAGTCAGCACATTTTCTGGCCATTAAGAAGACTAATGGAGCAGCGGTCTTGGCTAAGAAGTATGTGAAGGAGATAGTCAGATTGGATGGGGTGCCAGCGAGTATTGTGTCTGATAGGGATTCTAAGTTCACTTCAGTGTTCTGGAAGGCATTTCAGGCAGAGATGGGCACTAAGGCGCATATGAGTACAACTTACCATCCCCAGACCGATGGACAGTCAGAGAGAACGATCCAGATGATGGAGGATTTGTTGAGGATGTGTGTATTGGATTGGGGTGGCCATTGGGCAGATCACCTGAACCTGGTAGAGTTTGCTTACAACAATAGTTATCAGGCGAGTATTAAGATGGCTCCTTATAAGGCTTTGTATGGGAGACCATTTCGTACACCGTTATGCTGGACTCAAGTGGGGGAGAGGAGCATGTTCGGGGCGGATTTTGTTTAGGAGGCCTCAAAGAAGATTCGGGTTCTCAAACTGAACATGAAGGAAGCTCAGGATCGGTAGAGGAGTTATGCTGATAAGAGGAGGAGAGATCTTGAGTTTCAGGTAGGAGACTGAATGTACCTCAAGATGGCTCTGTTGCGGGGTCCGAACAGATCATTGACAGAGACTACGTTGAGTCCGAAGTATATGGGTTTGTTCAGAGTGATTGAGTGGGTGGGACTGGTAGTATATAGGCTGGAGTTGCGGGAGGTTATGTGTGTGTTCAACAAGGTTTTCCATGTGTCTATGTTGCGGAAGTGTCTCCGTGAGGGTGATCGGTTGTTGGCTAAGATTCATGAGGATCTTCAGCCTAACATGACTTTGGAGACGAGACCAGTGAGGGTTCTCGGGAGGAGGATCAAGGAACTTCGGAAGAAGAAGATTCCTTTGATGCAAGTCCTTTGGGACTGTGATGGTGATGAGGAGCAGACTTGGGAACCAGAGGCGAGGATGAAGGCAAGGTTTAAGAAGTGGTATGAGAAGCAAGCCGCGACTTGAGCTTGTCTAGCCTGATCCCATCTGTAGTCTGTGGCTGGAGCGGGAATGGAGTATTTCAGTCCATCTCTCTTGTTTACATGGTCGCTTAGGGGTGGTTGGTTGTGCGACTAAGGGCTTGACTTGTTCAAACGCTGCGGTTTCGGCAATTGTCTTGGTCGCCGTTCTCTTGTGTTTGAGAGAAAAGAGAGAAAACAAGTGTTCTTGAGATTTTAGAGAGATTATGAGATTTTTGGATTGTTCTTGGGAGATCTGAGGCTGGGAAGGTGTTAGAAGCTTTCTAGGAGGGTTGGTTTTGTTGCTATTTGTCAAAATCTTCCTGCAAAGAGGTGAGTGCATGACCATGGCTTATCTAAGCCTGAGATTTCCTTTGTCTTGCTTGTTTGGTGTTGTTTGTGGTGTTTTGTTGCTTGTCTGGGTTGCTATAGGGTTCCTACGGATTCATATGGCTTTGGAATTGAGTATTGGACGGATTGGAGGTGTTAGGAAGCGAGATTCGACTCTCAGCTTCGAGCAAAACGCGATTGCAGAGGTAGTGTCGATCGACACCAAGGTGGTGTCGATCGACACCAGTAAACGAGAATCGGTCGACACTGTGGGGTAGCGTAAGTCGACACCAAGTGCCAGTGTCGGTCGACACTTGGCTGGTGTCGGTCGACACCTCCCTTCCAGCGAGACTATGTGTTGCTTCCTGGTTTGTTTGCTTTGTTTCTTGATTGTTTAAGACATTGGTATCTCAGTTGCTTGTGTGTATAGCCCAGTTGAATCGAGGATTGCATCACTGAATGTTTATAAAATACTCATGCATCTCAATTTGTGTTTGTGGTGCAGGTAAAGGCAAAGTGTGATCGTGGAATCAAGGCAATAAAGAGAAGAATGTTCTAGGGACTCGATTGGTTGTTGTTTAGCTTGCTAGGTTGCTAGAGTTAAGTCATTAGAATGTGGTTTAAGTTGTTGGTTCTATGATTCTTATTGTTTGGAATATTGGTTTATTTGTTCTACTTTATATATTGGCTATTTAATTATTGGATGTTTATTGGTTTAATGTTATGGTTTATGTTATCTGCTGTTGTGTGATTGTGGTTAGGTGGCTAGTGGGTATGGGACCACTAGGTGTAGTTATTTATTATTATTATTATTATTATTATTATTATTATTATTATTATTATTATTATTATTATTATTATTATTATTATTATTATTTATTATTTATTATTTATTATTCTTAAAAAAATGAGTCGGGACGTTTCAGAGATAGAGGTGGTGATGGTGGTGATAGGAAGTATGGGTGGTGGTGGCAAAGAAATAAGGGTAAAATGGTATATAATATAGTTTATATTGAATATATTAAGTTTTAGTGATTAGAGTAGTTATGGAGTGAATTATATATTTTTTAAAGTTATTTGTGCTAATTTCCCTACATTAAACGCTATTTTATGGTTAAAAATAGGTTAGGCATCGTAAATTACAAAATTATTGGAGGCATAGTTTTGTGCAAAAAATAGTGTACGTGGTATTGCGATGGAAATAGTTTTTGAGGATAGTATTTAAATAGATGAAAAGTTGGGTTGGAAAGCTAAGAAAACGATAAATACGTGGAAAAAACCGCCAATCCTTTGCGAAATTGGCCTGCAAGTCTGACACGTGCTTGTACACCTTTGATTTTGATGTCGTGAGCCCAATAATTGAACCACAATTGATTACAATATTTTAGTCCATTTTGATTTTGATGTCGTGAGCACATTTTTTTTCGTGTCTTAATTATTTCGTCCATGTGTGGAGTGTGAACTAGACAATTAAGAAAGAAAGACAAAGTTGTATTACATCCTTAGTCATACCAAATTATTTTTTTTAGGTAGAACGATGAAACGATCCGACCCGTTTGTTTGTTTCTTTTGTAATCATATATATAAAAGTAAGGTTTTATTCTCTCCTTATTGATTCACTTAGCATGCAATGCAATTTTAACAAAAAAAAATATTTATATTAAAACATAAATTTAGAAACAATTAATTTTCACATTTACCTCAAATAATATAAAACTGAAATCATATAAATTCCCCCTATAAATTATGCATTAACTTTATTTCTCCACTAAGTTGTATTAATCAATTGTATTAATGAATTATATTAAAACAAAACAATAAATTAGAATTGTAACTCTCATTTTTCTAAATATAAATTTTCATCATTTCTCTTCCTATAAATACTCATTATCTTATTCTTTTAGTCTATCACTCTTTCATTCTCTCATCTTCTTCCACTACTCTCAAATCTCTCTTTTTTTTGTATTTTTTTTGTTATTGTTGTTGTATGGGTTATAAAAAATCAAATCAAATATCATTGTAAAAGCTTAGTTTTAGAGTTTGTATGATATGTATATCTTATATATATTTTTCAATCTTTTAAAAGGTTTATCTCCATTTTCTATTTTATATTAACATCTTATAAGTCATTATTTTTATATTTTCTTACAATATTCACCATACAATAAGATCATGAAGTTGAAATGACCCATATCTAATTATCTATTATGTCTATGGTTATCTCACATATTCATTTATCATTTTTAATAATTTATAAAGATCAATATAATATTTAAACATCAATATAATTATCCATTTATAAAGTCTATTTTGTTTTGTAAAGTCTATCAACTCTATTTATAAAGACTATTTTGTTTTGTGATCCAATTGATAAATCTGCAAAAATCAATATAATATATATTTTTTTAATGATTTGAAGTTTTTGAAAACAAAAAGAACATAATTAAACAATTGGTTTTTGTGTGTTTAATCAAAATAAAAAATGATCCAAAAAAGAAATCATATTCAGCTGGAACTTAAATATAAAAATAAATTATAATTTTAAAAATACCATTTAACTAAATTTTCTAAAGATGAAACCATTAGTATGAAATCTAGCACTATAAATTAAATTGATGAGTGAAAAACAAAAACAAAAATCAAAAAAAATATAAGTTATCCTTGGGATTTTAAAAATTATTGAGATTGAAGAATTCATATAATTTTATAAGAAAACTAATTTAGTTTGTCACTTAAAAAGTAATATTTTTTATTTTGAAATATTATGTGTAAGTGTTGAGTTTATATCAACAAACAACCAAATCATGTGAATTTTGATTCAGCCACTTGGTATTCCTTTTATTTTAGGTTATAAAAAATTAAAATATTTATTTATAATTAAAGACATGTAACTCCATTTAACTCAAATGTAACTCCTATCCAATAATTGTACATTAATTCATTCCTCCTACTAACTTATTATCTTTCAAGAGAAATTATTTTTGGTTAAATTTTAATATTTTTTATTTATTTTGGTTGGCTAAACTTATATTCATATTTTGGTTGGCTAAATTAATATATTTCTCATGTAAAATTATTGTTTATAATATATTTCTCATTTCAAAGTTTAAAGCAATATATCATATATATATATATAAGTAAGGTTTTGGTCTCTCCTTATTGGTTGATTTTCATTTAATGTTTTCTAATTTTTTTTTTTTTTTTTTTTCTAATTGCTTTAAACAATATTTAAGACCCAATAAACACAATACATTTAACTCACACATTAAAATAAAATTATAACTGAAAATAAAATAAATTATGTATTAATCATATTCTACCACTCAACTTTATTCAAATACAATAAATTACTATTGTAACTTCATAATTCTAAATGTAACTTCCATCATTTCTTATCATATAAATAAGCATTCTCTCAATCTCTCATTCTCTCATATTGGCATTCTTTTCATATTTCATTTTCACTTTCTCTCATTCTCTTCTACAATACCTCAAATCATTTTTTGTTTTTTTTTTTTGTTTCTTATTTTTGTTGTATGGGTTGTAAAAAACAAATGAAATATCTTTGTAAATTTTTAATGCTAAATTTTAATTTTAGAGACTACATGATATATATTTTATATTGTTCTTATTTTAAAAGATTCATCTCCATTATTTAATTTGGATTATTATTTTATAAGTAATCATTCTCTCCTCCTCTCCCACCAATATCAAATGTTGTTAGGGCATGTTTATAGGGAGATCAGGTGAGGGTGATCTTAGGGGAGAAATATTGTAAAAATATTGTAAGATCAGGTCTTAAGATCTTTTGTTAAGATGTTAGTTATTGGGAGAACAGATATAAGATCTTAAGATTTAATAATATAATATTCTATTAGAAATATAAAAATGTTTAATAAATATAATGTTTAAAACTATTTAATAATATAATGTTTATTAATATTCTTAAACATATTATAATTATAAAAATTTATAAAATAACATTTTAATGGCAAACTTATAAAACTTTTACTAAAATTAAAAAAAAACAAACATATTACTTAATTAATTAAACAAGACAAAATTTTGGAATAATCAACGAAGTGGAAAAAATAGTGAGACAAAATTTAGCAGAAAATAGTACTCCTACTAATTATGTAACTTAGTAGTAAATTTTGATAGGCAGAGCAATATAAAAGGTGCAAGCAAGGTGATTAATTCTGATTAGTTTACTCGTCTCAAAATTAGTAGCATATTCATTGAACCAAAACCAGTAAGTTGTGTGATTGTTTAGACTTAAAACCGAACCCAACAATACAAAAAAGGCTCATACAAACAGTTACATGGTTTTGTTCAGAGAGATTTTAATGAGATTCTTCATCTTCTTTGGAAGTTTCAAGCTCTGTTTCAATTCCTCAGTCTTGTGTTTCCTCGTCGTTCATGTATTTCTCTTGCACAGCCGCAACTGTGAAGACTATATCGTTAAAGAAACAACTCTTTTGTTGCAGACGTAAAACTAAACTCACAGTCACAGCCACTGATAAGAGAAGCAATGGTTAAGAAATCAAAATTCTTATTAAAAAAAAGGATATCTGTTATAATCCCAATCAGTTTGACCAACTGCAATTTTGCTGTATTCAACCACACTTGCATCAATCCCGGAAAATATGTATCCATTGCTCTTGTCAATGAGCTTTACCAGATCCCCAACACTTTCTTTATCCTGAAGCTCTTGTCAATGTATCCATTGCGACCATCTCTCCATAGCTGCAGAATGTATAAGAGATACGACACAGAATCAGTAACTGTTTTCAAGAGGGTGTTTCAGAGTATAGACCCAAGTTATAAGTTTCATTGAAGATACAGGAACGGATAAAACAATACCTGTATTGTTGGCATTTTCTGCATCCCCCCCACCATTGTGTCCAAACATAGAATAAGTAGTTTTCACATCAACAATCCAAGGTCCTTCGTTCCTCTGAACTCATACCTATCTTTACGATTTGAAGTCCTTCCCTCGGAGGTTGTGTCCCTAGAAAGATCCCATTCACAAAAATCAGATACTCTCTCGTAAAGAAGAACTGCATGAAGGACTGGTGTTTCAAGAGAGGATCATAGAAAGTGTTTCATTCGTGTATGTACCTGATCAATGAAACAGTACTTGTTTGAAATTTGTATCCAGTAGCCTATACCATCAGTCAAAAGACCATTGAACAAAACTTAGCACAATCGTTTCAATCGTCCACCAACATCTTAAGAATCACATAATCTCAAGCAGCAAAAGATTAAAGGAACCTTCAATAGCTCAAAACATAAACTTTGAAATTGGGTTTTCAATCTATTGATAAATGCAAAGCTCTCAGCGATTGCCTGAGAATCCTTCTCCACCGTAGCAAGGGTTCTCAAAATCTCCCCTTGTTTCAACGAAGACGACTCCGATCCACCGCCTTGATCTTGGTCCGGACCAGTTTCCGCCGCTGAATCATCCTCAACCGGATTAACCACATCAATCTCAGCTCCGGCGTCCATTTTCCGGTGAGTTCTCGATGCGTCCATTTTCGCCGTTTCGCCTTTTCGGAGAGAACAAGAAAAAAATCTCAGAGTTCGCGAATGAAGGAGAAAGAAAATGAGACGAAGGGAAAATAATTTCCAACCAATTACAGTGTGACACGTGGCCTTAGATCACACCGAAGAACTGATCTTATTTAAGATCAGAAGGCCTGATCTTATTTACACTGTTCATTTTTTTTCAATATAAAAAAGCCCAAGATCAGCCTTCTGTTTTACCGATAAATATGGCCTTATATCTCATATGTGTTGTAAGAGTTTGATTCTATATTTTAATTTAGAAAGTATTATATATATTACATTGTTCTATTTTTTATAGATTCATCTCTATTATCTAATTTGGATTACCATCTTATAGTAATCATTCTCTCCTCCTCTCCCACCAATATCAAATGTTGTTATATCTCATATGTGTTGTAACTTATAAAAGTTTGATTCTATATTTTAATTTAGAAAGTATTATATATATTTAACATTGTTTTCAAATTTTATTTTATTTATATAAAAATAAAATATTTCTTGCCTTTCTTATCTATTCATATTTATTTCTTAAATTTGCATTGTTAAATTTAAACTCACATATGTTGGTTTTAACAAAAAAAAAAAAATCAACTTTATTTGAGAATTAGATGTTCCTATTCATTTTTAAACAATCAATGTGTAACATAATATATATAAGCATTTTGTCTTGCAATCATAAGTTCCATTTCTATTGCTTAACTCAATGGTTGAACTATAATATATGTTGTCCTATTTGTAGGAACAATAACATACTTATTTAATATATTTAAAAGAGCAGATGATTAATCGAAATAAACATTTCTCCAAATTTTATAATTCAATCAATGTGAGTGTACTTATTACTTTGAAAAACCTTTACATTGAAGTTCATAAAATCATATAAGAAAACTAAAACACTATGTCACTTCAAATTTGGAAGGAAACACTTGGTATTCCTTTTAAAAAAAAGTCATGACATATATGAAAATTTAATAATATTAAACTCACTTTAAAGGTATAAAAGGTTATTTAACTCAAAAATAAATTTTATCCAATAATTCCATACATTCCTCCCACAAATAAATAAATATATATATATATATATGTTCAATATTATATTTAAATATTACAAAATTTTTTAGTTAGCTAAACTTATTGTCACATATATACAATATATATACATAAGAATCTATATTACTTATTAACACCATAATTCGACCCATTATTTGCTTAACTCAAAATTGGTTTCAAAGCCAACTAAAGAAAAACATAAACGATCTTATTGATATTAGACCAAAACATGGACATACAAACATAATCACTTACACGAAAGATAATTACTTTTAAAAAATAACTTATTATTGCAACATCAACGTATGAAGGGTTTACATAAGCAGTTAATTAGAAATCTAAAATACAATAAACGTATTGGAAACAATATCAGTCAATGATAAGATTGGATCCTCAAAAGCAAGAAACAACATCCTCATAATTCACAAAAAATAAACGCCACAATTGTACACATCAAAACGAAATTGTATAAACATATAGTGTATTAATACAAGTAACTGCAAAGCCCATATATACCTAATTAAAATGAAATAATACAAAAGAGAAAACGAAAAAGACCAAAAAAAACAAGAAAGTGCCGACTACACCACAACCCACGCGTTGCGTGGGGAAGCACCAAGTATATTAATAAATTAGTGTTTTCATATACACTAACCACCTAACTACACTCAAACAAAAACAGCTAAAATAACCAAATGATATTATTAACCTAATAACCGTAACATCCGCGAACCAATTTTTGTAATTTTGGTGTGGGTGTCGATCGACACCCTTGGTGGCATCGATCGACACCATGTTTTTCCGGTTTGGTCGGGTTTGATTTAATTGCTGATTGGTTCGGTTTGGTTCAATTAAATCCCTAAATCGTGTGTTAAGGGTCTAAGGACGAATCAAGGGTTTCAGAGTCTCATTTTTGTTGGTCGCCGCTTAGAGAGAAAAAAGAGAGAGTCAGAGAGAAAACGTTCCTGAGATTTTCTGGGTTTGTTCTTGGTGATTTTGGAGAGATCTGAGGCTGTAGGAGGGTTAGCTGTTGCTGGAATCGAAGGGGAAGCTTCTGGAGGTGTTGCTTTCCACGTTTCTCAATCCAAACTTCTTGTTCTTGAGGTGAGTGCATGACCATGGCTTATCTAAGCTAAGATCTCTAGATTCTATGTGATTTGGTGCTTATGTGGTTGTTTCTTTGAGTTCTCTATGATATTTCGTTGCTGTCTGGGCTGGGTTTGGCTTCTGGGAGTGCAAGGAGCGGATTGGAGAAGCTTGGAGGCGAGATTCGG
>NC_025696.1:30401856-30405287 GCF_000633955.1 Camelina sativa
CCTACTCATGATTTGGAGATGGCAGCAGTGATCTTTGCTCTTAAGATTTGGAGATCCTATCTGTATGGTGGGAAGGTACAGGTATTTACAGATCACAAGAGTCTGAAGTACATTTTTACTCAGCCTGAGCTGAATTTGAGGCAGAGGCGTTGGATGGAGTTAGTAGCGGATTATGATTTGGACATAGCTTACCATCCTGGTAAAGCTAATCTGGTTGCAGATGCCTTGAGTCGGAAGCGGGTGGCTTCGGCTCAGGAGCAGGATATGGAGGTGTTGGTAGGTGAGATTAGTGCATTGAGTTTGTGTGCTATCTCACAAGAACCGTTGGGTTTGGAGGCAGTTGATAGAGCAGATTTGTTGAGCAGATTTGTTGAGCAGAGTGAGGTTAGCTCAGGAGAGTGATGAGGGGCTGGTGAATGCCTCTAAGGCTGCGGGTGCAGAGTATCAGGTTTCTGCTAATGGTACTATCCTTGTGCATGGTCGGATCTGTGTGCCCAAGGGTGAGGATTTGAGGCAGGAAATACTGAGAGAGGCTCATTCGAGCAAGTTCTCTATTCATCCAGGAGCGACCAAGATGTACCGTGACCTCAAGCGGTATTATCACTGGGTCGGGATGAAGAAGGACGTAGCTGACTGGGTGGCAAAGTGTGATACTTGCCAGCTGGTGAAGGCGGAACATCAGGTTCCTGGTGGTTTATTACAGAGTTTACCCATTCCAGAGTGGAAGTGGGATTTGATCACGATGGACTTCGTGGTAGGTTTGCCTGTGTCGAGGACGTTTGATGCTATTTGGGTCATTGTGGACCGTTTGACTAAGTCTGCGCATTTTCTGGCCATCAAGAAAACTGATGGAGCAGCGGTTTTGGCCAAGAAGTACGTGAGGGAGATAGTCAGATTGCACGGTGTGCCTGCTAGTATTGTGTCTGATAGAGATTCCAAGTTCACCTCGGTGTTCTGGAAGGCATTTCAGGCGGAGATGGGCACGAAGGTGCATATGAGTACAGCCTATCATCCTCAGACTGACGGTCAGTCAGAGAGGACGATCCAGATTTTGGAGGATTTATTGAGGATGTGTGTGCTGGATTGGGGTGGTCATTGGGCAGATCACTTGAGCTTGGTGGAGTTTGCTTATAACAACAGCTACCAGGCTAGTATTGGGATGGCTCCTTATGAGGCCCTGTATGGGAGGCCGTGTCGTACACCTTTATGTTGGACTCAGGTGGGGGAGAGGAGCATATTTGGTGCAGATTTTGTTCAGGAGATTTCAGAGAAGATTCGGGTTTTGAGGCTGAACATGAAGGAGGCTCAGGATCGGCAGAAGAGCTATGCTGATAAGAGGAGAAAGGATCTTGAGTTTCAGGTTGGTGATAGAGTGTACCTCAAGATGGCCATGTTGCGGGGTCCGAACAGGTCATTGACAGAGACTAAGTTGAGTCCGAGGTACATGGGTCCGTTCAGAGTGGTTGAGCGGGTGGGACCAGTGGCATACCGGTTGGAGTTGCCTGAGGTTATGCGTGCGTTCCACAAGGTATTTCATGTGTCGATGCTGAGGAAGTGTCTTCACGAGGGTGATCAGTTGTTGGCTAAGATTCCTGAGGATCTTCAGCCTAACATGACTTTAGAGGCGAGACCAGTGAGGGTGCTCGAGAGGAGAGTCAAGGAACTTCGGAAGAAGAAGATTCCTTTGATGAGAGTCCTGTGGGACTGTGACGGAGTAGAGGAGCAGACTTGGGAGCCCGAGGCGAGGATGAAGGCAAGGTTTAAGAAGTGGTTTGAGAAGCAGACCGCGACTTGAGCTTGTCTAGCCGGGTCCGAGTTGTAGTCCGTGGCTGGAGCGGGTACGGAGTATTCCAGCCCATCTCTCTTGATATTTGGTCGCTTAGGGGTGGTTGGTTGTGCGACTAAGTATCAAGATGAGGTGGTGCTCGGGATGCGGGTTGTTGGCTCCGGTTGTTGTATTTTTGGTTTTTCTGATGTAATTTCGTTGAGATTGTAACGATTATGACATTTTTTGAGATTAATAAGATGAGTATTTTTCTTTATGTTTGACTGTTGTTGTCATGGGAAAAGAGAAATAGCTCGGGTTTCTATTTTTGGAAAGTTTCCATAAATAGAAAGTTTCCACAAAAGGAAGGTTTCCATAAATAGAAAGTTTCTAAAATGGGAATGTTTTGTGGAAATGTGAGGTAGATCTAGCCGGGAGATACTCGTTGGCATCAGTGTTTGTTTTTGCTCAAGGCCGTGCGAGCCTAACTCACGTGATACCGATAGCTCGATGGACTTTGTGGCCAGAGAGTGGGAGTGGTATGTTGCTTCGGATGACGATCCGAGAGCGCGCTTGAGGGTGACGACCCAAGAGCGGGATATGTGAGGCTCCCTGGATACCGTAGCTGTGAGCCGCGGCTCGGCAGTGAGCCGGTATGTCTCGAGGGTTGCGACCCGAGAGCGGGGGGAGTGGGCGCGTGAGACTCCCTGGATACCGTAGCTGTAGGCTGTGGCCTGGCAGTGAGCCGGTATGACTCGAAGGTTGCGACCTGAGAGCGGGGGGAGTGTGTGTGTGTGAGTGACTTCCTGGATGCCGTAGCTTAAGGCGGTTGGCCTGATAGCGAGCCGGCATGATTCGTTGGTTGCGACCACGGACGGGGGAAGCACTGAGTTGTGAGCAAATAGTGTTTATGATGCGAGTATATTGGCTAGAGGGAGACCTCGAGGGTCAGTCGGAGGTGTGCGGGCTGTTGCGACAGTGGCACGGGAAACCTTGGCTGACGGTGTTTAGTCCGGTCTGGGGACGTGCGGGCCGTGCTGACGGTGGCACGGAGGTCCTTGGCAGATGGACGGTATTGCGGGATTCGGGGACGAATCCATATTGGTGGGGGAGAATTGTAACACCCGCGAACCAATTCTTGTAATTTTGGTGTGGGTGTCGATCGACACCCTTGGTGGCATCGATTGACACCATGTTTTTCCGGTTTGGTCGGGTTTGATTTAATTGCTGATTGGTTCAGTTTGGTTCAATTAAATCCCTAAATCGTGTGTTAAGGGTCTAAGGACGAATCAAGGGTTTCAGAGTCTCATTTTTGTTGGTCGCCGCTTAGAGAGAAAAAAGAGAGAGTCAGAGAGAAAACGTTCCTGAGATTTTCTGGGTTTGTTCTTGGTGATTTTGGAGAGATCTGAGGCTGTAGGAGGGTTAGCTGTTGCTGGAATCGAAGGGGAAGCTTCTGGAGGTGTTGCTTTCCACGTTTCTCAATCCAAACTTCTTGTTCTTGAGGTGAGTGCATGACCATGGCTTATCTAAGCTAAGATCTCTAGATTCTATGTGATTTGGTGCTTATGTGGTTGTTTCTTTGAGTTCTCTATGATATTTCGTTGCTGTCTGGGCTGGGTTTGGCTTCTGGGAGTGCAAGGAGCGGATTGGAGAAGCTTGGAGGCGA
>NC_025696.1:30411904-30429710 GCF_000633955.1 Camelina sativa
AATGTGGTTAGGTGGCTAGTGGGTATGGGACCACTAGTTGTAGTTATTTAATTATATTATTATTTATTATTTATTTATTAAAAAAAAAAACGGGAAGGGTTGTTTCAATAACTAATAAATTAATAATTAATAAACCAATAACAGTGATAAATCAATCATCAGAGTCATAAAATATTAAACCAGCAACCTAGCTATATTCTAATGACTCAACTCTAGCAACCTACAGAAGCGAGACAACACAACAACGAGCCACTAGAACATACTCCTCTTCATCGCCTAGATTCTACTATCACACTTTTCCTTTATCTGTATCACAAACACAAATTGAGATGCATGAGTATTTCATAAACACTCAGTGAGGCAGTCCTCTCATTTACTGAGCTATACACAGAAGCAATTGAAATACTCTAATCATCAATCAACAATCAACAAACAAACCAAGACAACTACATCGACCGACACCAACCACTGCATTGACCGACGCAAGCCTGCATCGACCGTCGCAAGCCTGCATCGACCGTCGCAAGCCTCCATCGATCCATGCATGGATGAACTGCATCGACCAACACCAACACTGCATCGACCGATGCATGCTCGACATTCTGCAGAATCCCTAATTGCATCGATCAACACCTCCACATCGCATCGATCGATGCTCCTAGGTCTTATCGCACCGTCCTTGCATTGCATCAACCAAAATACAAAGTGCATCGATCGACACACATGTCGAACATCGTCTTCCCCGAAACTTCTTGATACTAGGATTTTGTATGTCTCCTAGCAGGTTCAATTAAACTTATGTGTTGTAGTACTTAAGGTGTCAATCCAAATGGGATGTTGCTAGCAATCAAGATGCAATCAAGAAATCACAAGTTAAGCTAATTCAGACAGTGTTTTATATCTAACAATCTTAGAATGATCAGAATGCAAAGCGGAAATGAGTTACAGAACTAGAAAAGAAAATGTATGACAATAAGTAAAATAGAGTAAAAAGCAAAAAAGATTCTAAGCATGAACTAGATAGCAGGATCAGAAATGGTCTCAGGAATTCAATATCAATCAGGAAAATAGAAGTCCTAAGGATGGGGGTAACTGATGTCGGTGGAGTCTCTTAGTCTACAGAGTGTTTAACATGCCACAAGCAAACTATCCCTAAACAATAAACATCACGACTTAGCTAATCCAATCTCATGAAAGAAGCTATTCAGACTCAACCACTTCCAAACCTAGCTCTCGCTAGAGAAACATGATCAAGCAGGCATGACAAACAAGTTCATTCACGTCAACAAACATCCTAGAAAACTAATCTCTTAGACTAGGAATGGAAGTGTTTGGAACTAGTTGGTCAGACATTTCATCAAATACCTTTTGGGTATGGAAATGACTAAGACCTATTTCTACTTGATCAGAGAGAAACTAGTATTTCTAACTCTAGACCAGAAGGGAATCATACAAATCAAAGCTTAAACACCCTACATCCTAAGATCCTCCACCTCATCTATCACATCCTCAAGAACTCTAACACTACTCGGATCTAGAAATCATCATCAATGATACAAACTCAGAAAACATTGAATCAAGAATCATACACTATGCAAATAGATGGATGCAAACTCAAATATGATATGATATATGAATCACAAAACACAGCATCAGATACATCATCTCAAACCCACCCCCAAACTTAAATTACACAGTCTCCTGTGTAAGAAAAATTTGCAGAAGGATTTAAGAATCACAACACAAACCATGCATGAATGAAATGGTATATACAAAGGGAAGGTATGAGTACCTCATTAGTAGAAGAAAGAGTCCGTGCTCGCCCAAGGAGGAGCGTGAAACTAACTCTGTCCCTCGCCTTGTTCGGGATCTACAGGAGTGACCTCAGCTGGTTGGTCGACTTGCTGCTCAACCGCTTGCGTGTTCTATACATGTTCGGCTGCTCGTCACACTGCATGTCATCGACTCTGGATACACCATGGTCCGAAACTAGCACAACCACCTCGGTAGGCTGATAATCACCTTGGTGTTAGACCTGCTGCGCAACCCCGTGCATGTCCTAATAATCACCCTGATGTTCATCTTGCTGCTCAACCTCAACCTCATGCTCATCTCGAACTGCAGAACGACGCGCTGACCGACGGCTTGAGGAGGCTCTTGAATCACGCGATCCGTGTCTCCTTCTCTCCCTAGACTCACGTGAAGAGTGGCGTGAAGGAACAAGTGAAGGATGACGCTGCCGGAACACATATGAAGATTGGCCAACTGGAGAATGGATCAGAGAGGGTGTTCGTTGATGAGTTCGCTTGAGGCTCGTGGAGGCACGGCCCTGCGTGGGTCTGGTGTCCTCGGGGATAGACCTAGGGATGGCGGTAGTGGATGTCGAGCAGCTGAACTTACGTATGAAGTTCGTAAAAGTCTTGGTGAAGCTGCTGAGTGCCTTGTCTCTTGCCTTCCCCCATCGCTGAAGCTTGTTGAGGTGTTCATGAGGTGCCTTGACCCCTTTGGCCATTCTTGGTTCTGAGTACTCCTCAAAGTGAAACTGCTCAGGGCGGTACTCAACTGTGTCCTCCTCCATCGGGTCAGTCCTTACTTCTACCACTTCTACTCGCTGCACCTCATCCTCAAACCATATAGAGTATCCGTGGGATGGATGAACTAAACATGTTCACCTTGCAAGATTGTAGTCAGCACGACGCAAGGGAGGAGTAATCTCGAGAGACCGACCTCAGGATGCACAAACTTGTAAAGCAACCGTTCTGCCTCAAACCCCGCTCCAGAGTGCACAACTGCCGCAAGTTGTTCACATCGATCCAGCGTGGTGGGTGTGACTCAGATAATTATGGAACACCAGCAGCCTCAATAAACCATGTCACCACGCCGCCCATGCACATCACTCCTGGAGAGTGGTTGCTGTTGAGTCTCGAGATCCAAGACTTGTACGACATTATGTAGTTGAGGAGGTAGAGCGAGACGGAAGTGTTCGATGTGTCACCTTGCATCTCGGTGCCATCCATTGCCCTGAATGAGAGTCCCTTAAGCGCTAGATCAATCATCTCGTCGCCGTTCGTAATGTATCGCTTAATCTCCTTGGCGTAGAATGCATTGGCATCCGCATTCTGGAAGTAACGCAACAATGGGCTTCTCAGGTTCGTCGCTTTTGTATTCGATGAAGTGAATGTGGGCGTGCTTCCAATTTTTGCCAGAGTGCGGATACTTCATTCCTGTTAAACTGTGGTGTAGTATCTGTTCCGCTGGGAAATCCAAATATCTCTTCGATGGTTCTGAAGGTAAGAGTGTAGCACTNTGGCCATCAACGCGGAATGTAATGTACCCCAGACCTCCATCAGACATCGTGCATGGCTCATCCGCATACAAGTGCATCTCCAGAGTAGAGAGGAACTAGATTGTCTCCTCCTTGTATCCATTCTTGGGGGTGTTCATGATTCGCTCCAGATGGCACCGCCTAACTAGGTACTGAACATCCTCCGCAATCCCGAGTTGTTCCATCGTCTCAACATGAGGGTATCTTGTTCCATTGAACTCCAACTGCTGAAACAGCTCGTAGTACTCCTTGGGAGTCAGTTTCGTCTCAGATCCCTTTTGTCTGACAGATTTCCTGGGAGCTTGTCCTGAGCGCAACTCAGGTTCCTCCTATTCGTAATCACTGCCTTCCTTTCTTGAGTTAGAAGCTTGTGCCGGTTTTTTCCCGCGACACTTGCTATTAGGGAGCAGTTTGGCTGGTCTGCTTGACCATGCTGCTTGTCTGGAACTGTCAACAGCTTCTTCGACAATGTTTTTCATTTCTAAGAAACGTTTCGCCATAGACTTAGGAGATGAGCGTTCTCCAACCTTACAACCATATGCTCTCATTTCCTCTATTAGCTCAGTACTCTTCCTGCTCCGCTGAGACATGATGAACTCAAAGCTTAACGTCGATATGTTAGTGAGCAACTTATAAGAACAATTAACAAACTTGATACTTAAAACGCTAAGAGATGAGTGTATCAAACTGCAAAGACAAGCGTGAATTGAACCAGTTGAATAAACTAGATTTGGATCGAGCGCAAATTAGTGGATGAGACGCGGCTCGAGTGGAGTGTGTTCCAGGAAGAGTGTTTAGCTTGGTGTCGATTGCGGCTTGAGCAAATGAGTTCGGTGGATGGATCGAGTCGGTCAGGTTGACACAAGTGATATGCTTTGCAGATGGGTCGACTCGAGGTGAACGTCACGGTGCTGGTCAAGCGGAGCAGTGGTCGGCTCGAGTGAGGCAGTCAGGATGGCGGCTCGATTCGTTGGTTTGGAATGGCGAGAACAGCAAGACTTTGACGTGAGGAGAGGAGGTCGAGTTGAAATTCTCCTGATGGAGTGGAATCGAGAGTGACTCGAACGAGGTAGTTGAACTAGCGACGGATGTAATTCGGCGAGGGGTGTTGAAACCGGATTGAGTGGGGTTGCCTCGAGCGTAACGGCGGAAAGTGGCTCAAGCGGTGTCATCAAAGCATGGCGGTAAAGACCACGGGATGAGAACGACAGGACGAGATGAATGGACAACGGTTCGAGTGTGCTCGGCGGAATGGCTCAAAGGTAGCGGCTCGATCGACAGGTACGAGGACGATGGGTCAGGAGAGAATTACGGAGACGGATTGAGTGGTGTATGAAGGTGGCTCTAGAGAGACAGTCGAGCGGATGAACGACGTGACGGGTTGAACTGGAGCAGGTTGATGCAGCTGAGACGGCGGTTAGGTGAGACGGCGGTCAGGTGAGATGGCGGAGTGGCGAGATCGAACAATGCCGGTCGAGCTGGATTGAGCAATAGGGAAGAGAGTGTAAGAAGTGAGAAGATAATGTCGAGCAGAGAGAGTGAGAGATGAAAGTTTGTTTTAGTTGGTGAGAGTTGAGAGTTAAAGAGAGGTTAAATAAATAGAAGGATGGTGAAGATGTCGTGCAAGTGGGGGAGAAAGAGAAAGTGTAGGATGAGTGGTGGTGGGATGATGTGAGAGGATGAGACATAAAGGTGATTTTTCTAGTGGGGGGGAACAAAGGGTGTGAGAGGGTGAAATGATGGGCACGTGGGTGAGAGGAGAAGATTGATAAAACCAATAATCAAGATTCCCTCTCTATATTTTCTTCTGTTCCCGCATTAAACCAAAAGTCTCTCTTTGACTTTGACTATCTTCTGTAACTTTTTTTCTTCTCTTCTGTAGATTCCTGAACACAAGAAAATCAAAAACAAAAATTAAAAACACAAGGATCCAAAAAAAAATATTTACAGGGATACCTTTGGGATTTCCTCCCAAGTGAGCTTGTTTAAAGTTCATAGCTTGACTTTTCAGCTTTTTATGCTTTTTGGGGTTCATAGAGGAGCACAGAAGACCCATCTGGTCGGACTTGATCAGCTAAATATTTCTTGACTCTCTGACTATTTACAGTGAATTTGCTACCATCCTTGTTCAAAAGAGTGATGGCTCCGAATGGCAGAACTTCCTTGACTTCAAAAGGTTCAGACCACCTAGACTTAAGCTTTCCAGGAAATAACTTAAGTTTGGAGTTGAAAAGCAAAACCTGATCTCCAGCCTTAAGCTCCTTGACAACAATCTTCTTATCATGCAAATTTTTGGTTCTTTCTTTGTAAATCTTTGAGCTCTCATAAGCATTAAGTCTGATTTCTTCCAACTCACGTAGATCAAGAGTCCTCTTAGCCTGAGCTGTGTCAATATCCAAGTTCAGCAACTTGATAGTCCAAAGTGCTTTGTACTCGACCTATACAGGGAGATGACATGCTTTACCATATATCATCTGAAATGGTGTTCTGCCTATCGGTGTTTTGAACGCTGTTCTGTACGTCTAGAGAGTCTTGTCCAACTTGACAGACCAGTCTTTCTTCAAAACTCCAACAATCCTTGACATAATACCCTTGATTTTTTGTTTGAAACTTCAACCTGTCCGCTGGTCTGAGGGTGATACGCAATATACACCTTGTGCTTGACGCCATACTTTCTCAGCATACTTTCAAACACCTTGTTGACGAAGTGAGTTCCACCATCACTGATCACTGCTTTGGGTATCCCATACCTTGGAAAACTTATACTTTTGAACAACTTCAGAACAACATTGTGATCATTGGTGGGACTGGCAATGGCTTCAACCCACTTAGAAACGTAATCAACTGCCACCAGAATATATACATTACCATTTGATGGAGGGTTGAAAGGCCCCATGAAGTCTATACCCCAAACATCAAATATCTCTATTTCCAGGATCAGATTATGGGGCATCTCGTTTCTCCTTGTGATGTTGCCCATCCTCTGACAAGCATCACACTTGGTGATGAAACTGTGAGCGTCCTTGAATAAGGTTGGCCATCAGAGACATGCTTGAAGAACCTTCTAAGCTATCTTGAATGTGGCGAAGTGACCTCCATAGGTGGAGCCGTGATAGTGCTCAAGCATTCCTTGCACTTCCCCTTCTGCTATGCATCTTCTGAACAGACCGTCATAACCTCTTTTGTACAGATAGGGTTCATTCTAGAAGTAGTGGTTGACCTCTCTGAAAAACTTTTTCTTCCTGTAGGGATCCATGTCATCAGGAACTTCTCCACAAACCTTGCAACTCACAAAATCCGCATACCATGGTGCAGTCTCAAAACTGATTACCATACATTAGAGACTGAGGTTGTCAACCTCTATATCATGCATCTGCTCACATACTTGGGCGACCAGAAGTTGTTCCTTAGGCATTGCATCATCTATTGGAATAACATCTTCAATCCTCATTCTTGACAAGTGGTCTGCAACTCTGTTTTCTATACCTTTCTTGTCAACTATCTCCATGTCAAACTCCTGAAGTAGCAGAATCCATCTCAACAGTCTTGGCTTGGTGTCCTTCTTTGAATAGATGTGTCTCAGAGCAGCATGGTCGGTATACACTATGACCTTCGAACCCGCAAGGTAACTCCTGAATTTTTTGAATGCAAACACAACTGCTAAGAGTTCCTTCTCTATGGTTACATACCTTCCTTGAGTCTCATCCAAGGTGCGACTTGCGTAGTAGATGACATGGAGCTTCTTGTCAATACGCTGTCCCAGAACTGCTCCAACTGCAAAGTCTTAATCATCACACATATTCTCAAACAGATGATCCCAATTCGGAGTTTGTACTATGGGTGCGGAAACTAAGGCCTCTTTGATCTTGCTGAAAGCTTCCAGACATGCTGCATCAAAATCGAACTCAACCTCCTTGCACAGCAACCTTGTTAATGGTCTTGCAATTTTTGAGAAGTCCTTGATGAATCTCCTATAAAACCCAGCATGTCCCAGAAAACTTCTGATGTCCTTCACTGTCTTAGGCGGTTGAAGCTGAACCAGTCACCTCAATTCCTTTCTCATAAATCTTGTGTCCCAAAACGATCCCTTTTTCAACCATGAAGTAACACTTCTCCCAGTTCAGCACCAGGTTCGTTTCCTCACATCTTGATAATACTCTGCACAGATTTAACAAACAGGAGGAGAAAGTGGAACCGTATACAGAGAAATCGTCCATAAACACTTCCACTGACTCCTCAATCAAATCCGAGAAAATTGATGTCATGCACCTTTGAAAGGTGGCAGGAGCATTGCACAAACCAAATGGCATGCGTCTGTAGGCAAAAATGCCATAGGGACAAGTAAAGGTTGTCTTTAACTGATCATTTGGGTGGATAGAGATTTCAAAGAATCCACTATACCCATCAAGGAAACAGTAATAGGGATGACTAGCTAGTCTCTCCAACATTTGATCAATGAAAGGTAGAGGAAAATGATCTTTGCTAGAAACAGCATTCAACTTTCTATAATCAATGCACATCCTATGTTCTGTGATGGTCCTAGTTGGGATTAACTCATTTTTTTCGTTTTTAATTACAGTTATTCCTCCCTTCTTACGTACAAAGTGCACTGGAGATACCCAAGTACTATCAGAGATAGGATAGATAACTCCAGCGTCAAGTAGTTTTAGGATTTCCTTCTTTACCACCTCTTTCAGATTAGGGTTTAATCTTCTTTGGCGTTCAATACTAGCATAAGATTCATTTTAAAGATTGATTCTATGCATGCAAAGGCTAGGCGAAATACCCTTAATATCATCTAATGAATACCCTATAACATTTCTATGCTTCCTAAGCTCAGTTACTAGCAACCCCAGTTCATCATCACTCAACCTAGCATTCACTATGACAGGATAAATGGGATTGGTTCCCAGAAAAACGTACCTGAGTCCAGAAGGGAGAGTTTTAAGTTCTACCTTTGGAGCTTTCAGCTCTGACCATTCATCAGCATGGGAATCTGGAGCGATCACAGTCAAGTGGAAGGGGTGCGGCTCGAGTGGTGGCTCGATCACGGACCATTTCTCTATGGGAGTCTAGCAGATTCTTGTAACAGGTGGTCTCCTCATGGTTAAAACGATCAGTTGGCTGATGAGTTCCCATCCTTGGTTAAAACGGTTTTTAGATGATCCTCCTCAGCTAATTCCTCCAACAACTCATCAGCCAACTGATCCATCTCTTCAATGTAGAAGACTTATCCTCCTATTGTTGGCTTCTTCAAAGTATCCTTGATCTCAAACTTCATAATGAAGTCGTTGCCCAGATTGAGATCAATCTTGCCATTTCTGACATCAGTAATGACTCCAGCAGTCGGCAGGAACGGTCTTCCTAATATCAGAGGATCTTTTGGTTCTTCATCCATCTCCAGAACCACAAAGTCGGTTGGCACTTCCACGTCTCTGATCCTGACAAGTAAGTCTTCTAAAATACCATGTGGAAGTCTCACTGATCTATCTGCAAGGAGGAGGGACATGTCGTAACCCTTAAACCTTGTAAAACCCAACCTCTTAGCAACAGAGAGTGGCATCAGATTAACTGAATCGCCAAGATCACATAAGCACCTATCAAAAGACATAGGTCCAAGGGAGCAAGGTAGAGTTAATGATCCAGGATCTTTGAGCTTATTGGGTACAATCTTCTTCTGGATGATTGCATTGCACTCAAGACTTAGTACCACCATGCCTTGAACTTTTTTTGATCTCTCCATCACTAAGTCCTTGAGGAATTTCTGGTAGTGAGGAACAAGTGCGAATGCATCCAGCAATGGCATCCTCAACTCAATCTCCTTAACTTGTTTTTCAAACAGAGCTTTATACTTCTCAAGAAGCTGCTCTTAAACCTCACTGGAAATGGTAGAGGAGGCTTGTATGGTGGAGGGATGAATCTCACAGGTTTGTCATCAGAAATAACAGGCTCCTTAACAACTTCAGGTTCAGACTGCTTCACTGGTTCAACCGGGTCCTTGACTGCTTCAACTGGGTCCTTCATCTGAGCTTCATCCTGAACAAAATCCTCCCCATCTAATTCCTCACTGTCCTCAGTGACGTATGGAACTCCCCGCCTGGGAGGCAATGTTTTCCCACTTCTCAGCGTAATTGCATTTGCAAACTCCTTGGGATTCTGAACAGCCTTCCCTGGGAATTGGCCAGGCTTTGGTGCAGAAGTAGAAGCAGATTGGTCATCCATATACCTTATCTTTGAATTAAGAGCTTCAAATTTGACGTTCAGATCATTGTAAGAACATTTCATCCTCTAACTAAGGTCAGCAAACCTTTTAGCAGTATCTATAGAACCGCTAGCTTGACCCTGCAGAAGTTGTTGCATCATTTGCTTCATTTCTTGATCTGGAGCTGGAGTAGGCTGAACTGGTTGAGGGCGGAATCCTGGCGGTGGTCCTGAGGAAGCTTGATAACCTTGCTGCAACTGTTGTTTTGGCACAAATCCTTCATTGTAAGGCACAAAAAATTTTTGTTGGCCTTGTTGTTGTAGTTGAGGAGAGTACAACTAATCTTGTGGATTTGCAACATTGGTGCTCCGGTAAGACAAATTGGGGTTCGTCTTGTAGGGGTTATAACCCTCGTTGTACCCACCTTGATTCTGGACGTAGTTGATTTCTTCAGACTGCTCACCCTCCCCATCCTGAACATAAAAAGGGTCATCCTCAGAGACAAAGTGGACAGTTTGCTGCTGATTTAGCAAGAGGCGATCAAGCTTGTCATTGACATTCTTAAGGTCCCTCTTGTAGTTCTCCTCAGACCCAATGTCAGCTCTAACTGTGCGGTCATAGTCTTCATTGTAGTTCCCGTCAGACTGGGCAAGATTCTCAACCAATTGCCAACCTTCATCAACGTCTTTGTTCAGCAAGTTACCGTTAGAAGAAGTGTCAAGCAGCATGCAATTTTTTTTAAGGACACTACGGTATAGAGTGCTCAGCAGTGACTCGTTGTTGAAACCATGGTGTGGACACTGACTCTGGTAACCCTTGAAATGCTCCCAGGCTTCACAGAATGATTCTGAGCTCTTCTGAGTAAAGCAAGAGATGTCATTCCTGAGACGTGCTGTTCTGGCGTTGGAGAAAAACTTGGCCAAGAAGGCTTTCTTGCAGTCGTCCCAAGTGGTGATGGTTCCCTTAGAAATGTTTTTCTCCCATTGATGAGCTTTGTCTCCCAGGAAGAATGGAAAGAGTCGCAACTTGTAACCATCCTCACTCACTCCGGTGATCTTGGTGAGACTGCATAGACGGTCGAACTCGTCTATGTGATCGAGTTGATCCTCCATAGGCAACCCGTGAAACTTGTTCCCTTAGATCATGGTGATCAGACCACTTTTGATTTCAAAGTTGTTGTTCTGCACAATGAGAGGGACGATTCCAGCATGCTGAGTATGAGTGTTCAGTGCATCCCCAACACCAATATTTTGCAGTCTCGGATTTGGTCCATTCTGTTGTTCCATAGTGACAGGTGCGGGATGATCAGTGAGATGACAAGCTTGTCGTGGTCTTTGTAACCGATTGATGTCGTCGATAACAGGAAGGAGATTCTAATGCCCTCTTGATCTAGTGTGCATGCAAGGTTGCAATCAACAGGTACCTGAAATGCAAAACAAACAAGCAGACAACCAAAACAAGTCAGTACTCAGAATGATAAGTGTAACAGAACTTAATCTTGCAAAATTTGAAATCTTAAATGTAGCAAAACGAATCCCAAATGGCAACGGCGCCAAATTAATACTAGGATTTTGTATGTCTCCTAGCATGTTCAATTAACCTTATGTGTTGTAGTACTTGAGGTGTCAATCCAAATGGGATGTTGCTAGCAATCAAGATGCAATCAAGAAATCACAAGTTAAGCCAATTCAAAGAGTGTTTTATATCTAGCAATCCTAGAATGATCAGAATGCAAAGCAGAAATGAGTTACAGAACTAGAAACGAAAATATATGACAAGAAGTAAATATGAGTAAAAAGCAAAAAACGATTCTAAGCATGAACTAGATAAGAGGATCAGAAACGGTCTCAGGAATGCAATATCAATCAGGAAGATAGAAGTCCTAAGGATGGGGGTAATTGATGTCGGTGGAGTCTCTTAGTCTACAGAGTGTTTAACATGTCACAAGCAAACTATCCCTAAACAATGAACATCACGACTTAGCTAATCCAATCTATTGACAGAAGCTATTCAGACTCAACCACTTCCAAACCTAGCTCTCACTAGAGAAACATGATCAAGCAGGCATGACAAACAAGTTCATTCACGTCAATAAACATCCTAGACAACTAATCTCTTAGGCTAGGAATGTAAGTCTCTGGCACTAGTTGGTCAGACATTTCATCAAACACCTTTTGGGAGTGGAAATGTCTAAGACCTAGTTCCACTTGATCAGAGAGAAACTAGTATTTCTAACTCTAGTCCAGAAGGGAATCATACAAATCAAAGCTTAAACACCCTATATCCTAAGATCCTCCACCTAATCTATCCCATCCTCAAGAACTCTAACACTACTCGGATCTAGAAATCATAATCAATGATACAAACTCAGAAAACATTGTATCAAGCATCATTAGATAGATAAAAATGGGAATAACAACTTTGTGGAAGAAATCAAATGCCAAAAACTGAATAAACTCAAAGTTGTTGGATTACAAAGTCTGAGAACATTTTAGGTGGCTAGGTAAAACCTTAACGAAAAGAACAAAACGAGATAAAAAGATGTATAGGCAAAAACTTAACAAATTGTATATATAGTCCAGTATGGAAAGCCCTAAAAGATAAAACGACAAAGTAAAGAGTCGGTTTGGAGCGTGTGAGACGGAGCGTCTTCCTTCCTGACATGTGCGATCGAGTCAGTGCAGGTCGAGTGGAATGCAATCTCATCATGTCTCGACTAGTGGCTTGACTGGTGGCTTGACTGGTGGCTCGACTAGTGTCTCGACTGGTGTCTCGACTGGTGGCTCGACTAGTGTCTCGACTGGTGGCTCGACTGGTGGCTCGACTGGTGGCTTGACTGGTGGCCGACTAGTGTCTCGACTGGGGGCTCGACTAGTGTCTCAACTGGTGGCTCGACTTGTGGCTTGACTGGTGGCTCGACTGGCACGTTTCCGACATCTCCTAGATAACTGAAATACTCCAAGATGCACAATGTATGTAAGGATGATGCAAGAACTACCTAAACATGCAAAGGCTATGATTGGTGATGTAACAACCCGTCCTGTGGACCCCACTAGCCCACCGCTAGCTTGCCCCCATAGGCCCTAAGCTGGCCCTGGAGGGCATCAATCTTAACCCCTCACCGTGGAAAGGAACTCACATCCAATTCCACCAGTAGGTTTTTGGTGCACCAGGCATTCCTCGAACCCTGGTCCCCACCCTTTAACAACCTTCCCACAGGACAAGCTGTCACCAATTGATCTGCAGCTCACAAGAACAGCCACAAAACTCCAAAACTCACAAGAACCAATCTCTCTTTCTTTTCTCTCTGGAAAAACAACAAAAAGAGGCTAAAATCGACAGTCTTCCCCTTTTTATACCTACCTTTGGGTTTTCCCCAAAATAAAATACAAAAAAGGAGCGTTTAACTTAACTCGTCTCGCGAAAAACTGGCCTTGCATCGACTGATACACCATGTGCATCGATCGATGCGCACCCTAAGGGTTCCGGTTCACGGATATTACAAACGATTATCACAAGAAAATCATATGCACGAAATTAGAATCTACGATCATTGAGAAGCAAATGAAAGTCTGATCATGTGTTTCTTTTCTTTTGAGAAAATTCACATTGTCATCTTTATTTGTCTGATCAGGGAAAAAAACTTGTTTGACCCAAATTATGGAGTTAATTGCTAAACTAACTCATAAAATTTGAGGGTTAGTTGGGTTATTTTCATACCTAAAATACCCTTTCTTGCTTTGTTAGGAAAAAATAAGAAGTCAATTTTACCCTTGATTTAATTTTCCAGAGATTTTTTTTAAAAAAAAATTTATACAAAGTCTGTCGTACTAGTTGTGACTGATTTGTGTATGAACGACAGATTTTTTATTCATGACAGATTTTCTCTGACAGACTTATTTTGGCTGGCAGATTTATTTGAAGAGTGTTATGACAGATTTATTTTTAACAGCAGATTTATTTTTCATGACAGACTTATTTATGAAGACACGGCAAACTTTCATAATATTAGACAAATTTGTTATAATGTGTGGCGGATTTGTTTTTCATTGTTGCAACAGATTTATTTTTTCGTTAAAATCTGTCGTAAAGTGACAGATTTTTAAGCGGGAAAATAATTACTAGTTTGACATCTAGTTCTAACAGAGTTGTTTCAGGTTACGACAGACTTTTTAATGAAACGAAAAATCTGTTGTTTAATAACAGACTTCTTAAATTTTTTTAAAAATTGCTAAAATGACTTGCATTAAAACCATATGTTATGACATATTTATTTAAGTTATGACAGTTTTGTTTTTGGGTATCAAAAAACTGTTGTTTGATAATAGATTTATTAGATATAACTACAGTGACAAGAAATTTGTTTAATGTTACGACAGATTTGTATATTTAATATAATGATGACAGATTTGAATATTGGATATAAACAATTTCTAGGGTTCATACTTAGCCTAGATTTTACAGCTTTCCAGCAATTACTTAGTCAGGAAGTAACATGCATAACTCCTCGAGTTTAACTCCTATTGAAACTCTGTCAGTTACTATGGATTCTTGGCTTGTTGGAGATCACGCCGGTCTCTTCAGCTTGCTGGAATGGTCTTAGCTCATGCGTTGAAGAGCCCTAAAAGTTGGTTCTCCCACACTGCCTTTATCTCCAATTTCCTTTCACTTTCTTGCTCTTCTTCACCTTTATTCACTCCGGCTTTGTTCTTCCACCCCCATCGAGGCCACAGCCATGGAGTGACTAAACAGAGCCATTGGTAGTCCACCACCTCCTCAACAACTCGTTCTTTATATCCTCCCCGCAACTCGTTCTTTCTCTACTCCCCACATCCAGTTCTCTTTTCTGATAACAACACAGCCACAACACAACGACGCTGGCTATGGAACTCAGATTGCTTCTCCTATTTTCTTTTCTCGGATCTGTCTTGAATTGGCCCACCTCCAAAGAAACTGGACACAACCATAATGATATGTCTATATTTTGTCTCTGCTTAGCATGTTTTTGTCACACATCTAGTTAGGATAACTAATTGTTTTGCATGAATTTCTACTCTCTTTTGTACACTTTTCATATTTAGGTATTTCTTGCATTATCTTCGCATACATTGTGCATTTTGGAGTATTTCAGGTATTTAGGAGACTTTGGGGCCAGGCTGTCTCGAGTCGCGCCATCACTCCGTCATCACACATCTGCTCGGGTCGCGCCATCATTCCGTCATCACACATCTGCTGCGCCATCACTCCGTCATCACACATCTGCTCGGGTCGCGCCATCATTCCATCATCACACATCCGCTCGAGTCGTGCCATCACTCCGTCGTCGACTACCGTTTGAGCCAACGCCATCACTCACTCGAGCCACTACTCGTTCGCACATGTCAGGAAGACGTTCCATCTTACACGCTTCAGGAGATTCCCAAACCGACTCTTCATCTTGTCGTTTTAAGTTTTAGGGATTTTATGTCTTTACTATAAATACGTTTTGTTAAGTCTTTGCGACATCATCTTAGTTTTTATCTCGTTTTTATTTTGTAAGGTTTCCCTAGCCACCAAAAACCGTTCTCAGACTTTGTATCCAGATATCTTTTGATACATTGAGTATTTGCATTTGATTTCTTCTACAAACTTGTTTATCTTATTTTTACCTATCTAAGAATGCTTGTTTCAATGTTTTCTGAGTTTGTATTGTTGATGATGATTTCCGGATCTGAGTAGTGCGTTAGTTCTTGAGGATGGGATAGATTAGGTGGAGGATCTTAGGATGTAGGGTGTTTAAGCTTGATTTGTATGATTCCCTTCTGGACTAGAGTTAGAATTACTAGTTTCTCTCTGATCAATTGGAACTAGGTTCGAGACATTTCCACACCCAAAAGGTGTTCGATGAAATGTCTGACCAACTAGTGCCAGAGACTTACGTTCCTAGCCTAAGAGATTAGTTGTCTAGGATGTTTGTTGACGTGAATGAACTTGTTTGTCATGCCTGCTCGACCACGTTTCTCTAGCGAGAGCTAGGTATGGAAGTGGTTGAGTCTGAGTAGCTTTTACCAAGAGATTGGATTAGCTAAGTTGTGATGTTCATTGTTTAGGGATAGATTGCTTGTGGCATGTTAAACACTCTGTAGACTAGGATACTCCACCGACATCAATTACTCCCATCCTTAGGACATTTATCTTTCTGATTTTTATTACATTCCCGAGACTATTTCGTTCCTCGTTTTCTTGTAGTTCATGCTTAGACTCGTTTAAGTTTCTATTCATTTCCGTTTCTTGTCATGCAATCTCGTTTCTAGTTCTGTAACTCATTTTTGTTTTGTATTTTGACCATTCTAGGATTGTTAGACAAACACTCTTCTTGACTTGGCTTGACTTGTAATTGCTTGATTGCATCTTGATTGTTAGCAACATCCCATTTGGATTGACACCTTAAGTACTACAACTACATAAGGTTAATTGAACCTACTAGGAGATACAAAAATCCTAGTATCAACTTGGCGCCGTTGCCATTTGGGCTTCTTTTTGCTACATTTAAGATTTCAAGTTTTGCAAGATTAAGTTCTGTTACACAATCAATCTGAGTACTAACTTGTTTTGGTTGTCTGCTTGTTTGTTTTGCATCTCAGGTACCTGTTGATTGCAACCTTGCATGCACACCAGATCAAGAGGGCATTAGAATATTGTTCCTGTTATCGACGAAATCAATCGGTTGCAACGCCCACGACAAGCTCGTCAACCCACTGATCATCCCATACACGTCACTATGGAACAACAGCATGAACCACATCAGGGACCGCGAAACATTGGTGCTGGGGATGCACCGAACACTCACACTCAACAGGCTGGAATCGTCTCTCCCGCCGTGCAGAACAACAACTTCGAGATCAAAAGTGGTCTGATCACNTTTCTTGTCATGCAATCTCGTTTCTAGTTCTGTAACTCATTTTTGTTTTGTATTTTGACCATTCTAGGATTGTTAGACAAACACTCTTCTTGACTTGGCTTGACTTGTAATTGCTTGATTGCATCTTGATTGTTAGCAACATCCCATTTGGATTGACACCTTAAGTACTACAACTACATAAGGTTAATTGAACCTACTAGGAGATACAAAAATCCTAGTATCAACTTGGCGCCGTTGCCATTTGGGCTTCTTTTTGCTACATTTAAGATTTCAAGTTTTGCAAGATTAAGTTCTGTTACACAATCAATCTGAGTACTAACTTGTTTTGGTTGTCTGCTTGTTTGTTTTGCATCTCAGGTACCTGTTGATTGCAACCTTGCATGCACACCAGATCAAGAGGGCATTAGAATATTGTTCCTGTTATCGACGAAATCAATCGGTTGCAACGCCCACGACAAGCTCGTCAACCCACTGATCATCCCATACACGTCACTATTGAACAACAGCATGAACCACATCAGGGACCGCGAAACATTGGTGCTGGGGATGCACCGAACACTCACACTCAACAGGCTGGAATCGTCTCTCCCGCCGTGCAGAACAACAACTTCGAGATCAAAAGTGGTCTGATCACCATTATCCAAGGAAACAAGTTTCACGGGTTGCCTATGGAGGATCCACTCGACCACTTGGACGAGTTCGACCGTCTTTGCAGTCTCACCAAGATCAACGGCGTGAGTGAGGACGGTTACATGTTGTGCCTCTTCCCATTCTCCTTGGGAGACAAGGCTCATCAATGGGAGAAAAACCTTCCCAAGGGATCAATCACCACCTGGGATGGTTGCAAGAAAAAATTCTTGGCAAAGTTTTTCTCCAACTCTAGAACAGCACGTCTCAGGAATGAGATTTCCAGCTTCACTCAGAAGAGCTCAGAATCATTCTGTGAAGCATGGGAGCGTTTCAACGGTTACCACAGCCAATGCCCACACCATGGATTCAGTAATGAGTCACTGCTGAGCACTCTCTACCGTGGTGTACTTCCGAAGATACGCATGCTGCTTGACACTGCTTCAAATGGCAACTTCTTGAACAAAGACGTAGATGAAGGTTGGCAACTCGTCGAAAATCTCGCCCAGTCTGATGGCAACTACCATGACGACTATGATCGCACAGTTAGAGGAGATGCTGGCTCTGAGGAGAAGTACAAGAGAGACCTCAAGAATGTCAATGAGAAGCTTGATCGCCTCTTGCTCAACCAACAAAAGAGCATCCACTTCGTATCTGAGGGTGAACATTTTCACGTCCAAGATGGGGAGGGTGAGCAGTCTGAGGAGATCAGCTACGTCCAGAATCAAGGTGGATACAACAAGGGTTACAA
>NC_025696.1:30437419-30440598 GCF_000633955.1 Camelina sativa
TCAGTGAGAGAGTTAACAGCTATGGTGAAGGAGATGAGTGGGCAAATCAAGAAGCTCCAAGGTACAATGAGAAGTTCTCCTGCAAGGAAATTAAGGTGGAGGTTTGGGATAATGAAGAAGAGCAGTTCATTTGTTGTTGAACCTGGGCAGAATGTTAAAGAGTATCTGGCTAGACAAGACATACCAGAGGGGAGCTCACCACCTCTCTATGACCCTCCCAAAGCATAAGGAGTATGCAAAGTCAAGCTAGGGACTTTAAACAAGCTCACTTGGGAGGAAGTCCCAAAGGTATTACTGTAAATATTTTTTTAGGATCCTTGTGTTTTTGATTTTCGTTTTTAGTTTTATTGTGTTCAGGAATCTACAGAAGGGAGTACGAGCTCAACGCAAGTATCACTTCCATCGCTACCGTTCACCACCACTCGAGTCGGCACCGTGTGACTCTACCCATCCGGCGATCCCAGCTCGTTACACGACTCAACCGACACAACTCAATCCTCTGTTCTGAAGTATCCCGCTCGAGTCGACCATATCCCACTCGACCGACAAGCTCAACACACGTCCCGTCATCGCTGCTGTTTGTCACCCATGACCAGTTCTGACTTAATCCTTCCGAAGCTTTAGTCGCAGTCCCGGAGAACAAACACGCATTTCTCACCCTTCGACTCGAACCTCGTTGTTACACAACACGAGCTGAACGACTCGACTACCGGATCATCCACCTCGCTCGAGTCAACGTGCGTACACTCGACCCACATCGACCAACCAGGTGAAACCACTACTGCGGATCCCGAACACGGTGAAGGACAGAACCAGTACCACGCACCAACTCCTTGGGCGAGCTCAGACTCCTTCTTCTACTACTGAGGTACTCCTACCTTCCATTGTATATACCATTCCATTTCTGCATTGTTTCTGTTGTGATTCTTAAATCCTCCTGCAAATTTTTCTTACACAGGAGACTGTGTATTTTAAGATTGGGGGAGGGTTTGAGATGATGTATCTGATGTTGTGTTCTGTGATTCTTATTTCAATTTTTTGCATCATATCATGTTTGAGATAGAATCCATTTATTTGCATAGAAAAACCAAAAAAATTGAAATTTTTTGAAAATTTCCACAAAAACAGAGTGTTCATGTAGCTTGCAGTTGCATATTAGGATTGAGTCTAGTGTCATTCATATAGGGTTGTTGCATTTAGCATAGGGGTTGATGATGATTGTAACCTTGGTAGCATGCTGAATTCAATAGGATAGGATCAAGGCCCTTGTTATTAGTTCTTTGATGCATGTTGATTGAATTTGAAAATGTAAGATTGAAGCATGTTCTGAATTGACGTCATTCCCTATCTATCTGAACCTAATCCTGACTTGCAATTATCTTGTTATGCATTGAAGTTGAACTCATGGATACCATATACATACTTGGATTGTCTTTCACATTTTTACCACCCTTGTCAATCCAAGTAGCTGATTCCCATCTTTGGAACAGTTTCCCGCACCCTTAACCAACCGTTCTTTCAAGCCAATTGTATTCTTGAGTGTCAGGTCTTTTCCGAGTTGAGCTTGTTAGAAAGTGTTAGGTTCTAACCGACAAGAGTAGGATCCTGTGTAGCTCTAGTTCGCGTTATCCGGACTAGTAGGACTAGGTGAGAACTTGACATTGGGTATTGGGTTTGGATTTGTGCAGAAAAGTAAAGGGTAGAAAGTCTTAAGGAAGGGGATGTGTTTTCAAAGTTTACACGTCTAGTAAAGGATTTGGGGTGAGCAAAGTAAAAAGAATAATTGGTTCTGGGCATGAAATTAAAAAAAAAAAAATAGACAAAGAAAAGAAAGTAAAAATGCTCAAGATGTCTAGAGTTTTCAGAAGAAAAGTGAATGAACCATAGTGATATTAGAGTTTTCCCAGTCCGTTAGAGTGATAAGAAGTGAACTCTTCCTAAGACCAAATCTAAAGAATGAAAGAATGGGTTTGAGATGAAGTTTCTGATGAAGGGTAGAGATAGGTCCAACTTCGGTTTGGAATGTTCTTTGGATAGACAGGGCGCTGCTCTTGTATGCATCAGTTGGTTTCAACCTTTAGCCTTCTCTTAAGCTCAACTCTTTTCATGAGAGAACCTTGTTATGTATCGATGGAACCACTTGAGAAAGAGACCACATTTGTCTCTAACCTTTCACCCTAGCCAAATGAGTTCAATGACACTGCATAGCTTGATTCATGGTTCTTTGTTAATAAATGTTAAAGGGGGTGATTGATAGGATTGCATGTGTAGATCAAGCGAATGAAATTCCTTCACCATGCATCATAGAACTAAAAACAAGGACCTTGATTCTAACTACTCTATTCAGTATGTTTTAGGTTCTGAGACCCCATCTTCACACCTCTTCTCCATACCTTGTTCTTGATCGTTTGCTTGAGGGCAAGCAAAGAATAAGTTTGGGGGAGTTGATATGTCTATATTTTGTCTCTGCTAAGCATGTTTTTGTCACGCATCTAGTTAGGATAACTAATTGTTTTGCATGAATTTCTACTCTCTTTTGTACACTTTTCATATTTAGGTAGTTCTTGCATTATCTTCGCATACATCGTGCATTTTGGAGTATTTCAGGTATTTAGGAGACTTTGGAGCCAGGCTGTCTCGAGTCGCGCCATCACTCCGTCATCACACATCCGCTCGAGTCGCGCCATCATTCCGTCATCACACATCTGCTCGGGTCGCGCCATCACTCCGTCATCACACATCTGCTCGGGTTGCGCCATCATTCCGTCATCACACATCCGCTCGAGTCGCGCTATCACTCCATCGTCGACTATCGTTTGACCCAACGCCATCACTCACTCGAGCCACTACTCGTTCGCACATGTCAGGAAGACGTTCCATCTTACACGCTTCAGGAGATTCCATAACCGACTCTTCATCTTGTCGTTTTAAGTTTTAGGGATTTTATGTCTTTACTATAAATACGTTTTGTTAAGTCTCCGCGACAACATCTAAGTTTTTTATCTTGTTTTTATTTTTTTAAAGTTTCCCTAGCCACCAAAAACCGTTCTCAGACTTTGCATCCAGATATCTTTTAATACATTGAGTATTTGCATTTGATTTCTTCTACAAACTTGTTTATCTCATTTTTACCTATCTAAGAATGCTTGTTTCAATGTTTTCTGAGTTTGTATTGTTGA
>NC_025696.1:30441652-30465842 GCF_000633955.1 Camelina sativa
CTAGTTTCTCTCTGATCAATTGGAACTAGGTTCGAGACATTTCCACACCCAAAAGGTGTTCGATGAAATGTCTGACCAACTAGTGCCAGAGACTTACGTTCCTAGCCTAAGAGATTAGTTGTCTAGGATATTTGTTGACATGAATGAACTTGTCTGTCATGCCTGCCCGACCACGTTTATCTAGCGAGAGCTAGGTATGGAAGTGGTTGAGTCTGAGTAGCTTTTACCAAGAGATTGGATTAGCTAAGTTGTGATATTCATTGTTTAGGGATAGATTGCTTGTGGCATGTTAAACACTCTGTAGACTAGGATACTCCACCGACATCAATTACTCCCATCCTTAGGACTTTTATCTTTCTGATTTTTATTACATTCCCGAGACTATTTCGTTCCTCGTTTTCTTGTAGTTCATGCTTAGACTCGTTTAAGTTTCTATTCATTTCCGCTTCTTGTCATGCAATCTCGTTTTTAGTTCTGTAACTCATTTTCGTTTTGCATTTTGACCATTCTAGCATTGTTAGACAAACACTCTTCTTGAATTGGCTTGACTTGTAATTGCTTGATTGCATCTTGATTGTTAGCAACATCCCATTTGGATTGACACCTTAAGTACTACAACTACATAAGGTTAATTGAACCTACTAGGATATACAAAAATCCTAGTATCAACTTGGCGCCGTTGCCATTTGGGCTTCTTTTTGCTACATTTAAGATTTCAAGTTTTGCAAGATTAAGTTCTGTTACACAATCAATCTGAGTACTAACTTGTTTTGGTTGTCTGCTTGTTTGTTTTTCATTGTTGCAACAGATTTATTTTTTTCGTTAAAATCTGTCGTAAAGTGACAGATTTTTAAGCGGGAAAATAATTACTAGTTTGACGTCTAGTTCTAACAGAGTTGTTTCAGGTTACGATAGACTTTTTAATGTAACGAAAAATCTTATGTTTAATAACAGACTTCTTAAATTTTTTAAAAAATTGCTAAAATGACTTGTATTAAAAAAACCATATGTTATGACAGATTTATTTAAGTTATGACAGTTTTGTTTTTGGGTATAAAAAAACTGCTGTTTGATAATAGATTTATTAGATATAACTACAGTGACAAGAAATTTGTATAATGTTACGACAGATTTGTATATTTAATATAATGATGACAGATTTGAATATTGGATATAAACAATTTCTAGGGTTCATACTTAGCCTAGATTTTACAGCTTTCCAGCAATTACTTAGTCAGGAAGTAACATGCATAACTCCTCGAGTTTAACTCCTATTGAAACTCTGTCAGTTACTATGGATTCTTGGCTTGTTGGAGATCACGCCGGTCTCTTCAGCTTGCTGGAATGGTCTTAGCTCCTGCGTTGAAGAGCCCTAAAAGTTGGTTCTCCCACACTGCCTTTATCTCCAATTTCCTTTCACTTTCTTTCTCTTCTTCACCTTTATTCACTCCGGCTTTGTTCTTCCACCCCCATCGAGGCCACAGCCATGGAGTGACTAAACAGAGCCATTGGTAGTCCACCACCTCCTCAACAACTCGTTCTTTATATCCTCCCCGCAACTCGTTCTTTCTCTCCTCCCCACATCTAGTTCTCTTTTCTGATAACAACACAGCCACAACACAACAACGCTGGCTATGGAACTCAGATTGCTTCTCCTATTTTCTTTTCTCGGATCTGTCTTGAATTGGCCCACCTCCAAAGAAACTGGCCACAACCATAACATGACTAATTAGATCCACCATTGGTTTTCACCACCCCCAACGTCTTGTTCCTCCTCATCTCTTTTAGTATTATTTTTTTTCCTTATTTTACATTATAGATTTTCTGTTTTTTTTTTAATTTGTTTTTTTCTGATTTTAATTAAAAAGTATTAAAATTAGAAATTTAAGGGCTTTTAGTTTTTTTACATAAAATTTGTGTCATTCTAGTAAAAGAGTAGAAAGGAATGTTAATCTAGCAATTAATTACCAAATTTGTGTCAAACTAGTCTATTTTCACTATAATATATTATATCTATACACAATTATTTTCATATGCAAATATACCTCTTCATACGTTAAAAGGTTGTAACATTAAAGAGTTCCTAATTATAATAAAGTTAATTCTTTAAGAGAAAAAAGAGTTATCAGACTACAATTGAGTTATTTTTGAAAATATCTTTTTTATATGTCATTTTTGAAAAATACATTTTCATGTTGTCCATTTTCAAAAATATTTCTTTTTAATATAAAAAATGACTAAATTCTAAATCCCAAATACTAAACATTATCCTCTTAAAACTATACTTAAAACAATACTCTATATATACAATAAAGAACCCAAACTTTTAAAAAAATTATAAAAATTAATTTAATATATTGTAATTGTCTAAAATAGGATAAAAATAAAAACATTCAAAAAATGTAGTTTTTAATAGAAGTATCTCAAAATGAACATTTATAAAAAATTCTCATTAAAATAGCAGTAACACTTTATGATGCATTATTATAATTAATAACAGCTCCGAGTTAGCCTCCCAGCCTTTAATTTGTCCAAGTTTCTAACAAACAGTTTTCTGGTTATAACTTATAACTGAAGTCCAAATTGTTTTCTTAGTAATTAACTTTGTAATGGAGATTAGTTAGTCAGTTTAATTACGTTTTGTTATTCAACGAAAAATTAGACATTATTAATGAGGACACAGCTTTGCTTTAATTTTCCACACGTAACTTTTTACAAAGAATTAAAGAATTTGTTCTTTTCAGCATTTAGGTTCTTGAAGAACTCTCAGCTTCAACTTGATCAAAGGTGATGAGAGTTCTTTCTTTGGTTACAAAATCTAAACACATACATTGATATCTAATATTTTTATTTTTATTTTGTAGACAGATACAAAAATGGACCGGGAAACAAAATCAGGATATGAACCGGACCGGATTCCACCTTCGGTTTTCGCATCTACGATAACTCCTAAACAAGATTGGAGTGTACAATCGAATGAATCTTTGTTCAGTATTCACATGGGAGACCAAAGTTTCTCCACAATGTATAAATCTGGAGAACTCACCAATTTCGAATATTCTGCTTCCTATATCAACAACAACAACTACAACAACAACAACATCGATCACAAAATCACTTCCACAGACGCTCGACCAAGAGAAATCATACCAAAAACCGCTCCTAAACAAGATGAACCTCAACAAATTCCGGTTTCTCCGGCCAAATCTTATCGGTCCGACACCAGTAATAACAGCGCAGCTTCATTCGCATTTCCCACGTAAGTTGTTGTTCAATCCTCCATACCGGTTTACTTAGTCAGAACCAAGATTTGTTGGACCGGAAACTCGGTTTTGAATGAGTTATGCTTATAATGAGCTCTGTTGGTTTTAGTTTTCTAAACCTGTTCTCTCTCTTTCTGTAGATTACCAGAGTACCAACAAGACAGAAAGAAATCACTAAACGTGAAGAGTGAAAGTGGGAAAACAGATATATCAAGACCCGACTCGAAGTCTGGTTTGTACCCGGATGGTTCTAAACCTGGTAATGGTGGTGGTTGGCTTTCTTGTTTTTTCTGTTTCCCTGTGAAAAATTGAGATGATCATATTTCTTTTGTTAAGTCAATTATTTAGGTCTTACCTGTCCAAAAGACGCGTGACATTAGGACAAGGTACTGATTGTATCCTATGTAACAATTTGTTACTAACAAAGTTCAGATACTATATACGTTATCTTAATATGCGAATGGAAGGAAAAAAAGAAAATGGTATTCTGTAAATATTCTCTATAAATTCTCTAGCTTATATATTTTTCATAAATTTAGTCGTACCCAAAAACAGTAAAATATTTATAAATTAACATTTGGTTGTGAAACCTAAATTCTCCCTATGACACTTTTGGTCGTGCGTTACATAATAATACAAATCCGATTTTATCGAAAAGGTCAATTAAGTAATCGTGGGACTCTCTCCTAACGTTATGGCTTTTATGTTCTTTGACATCTACTCATCAACATTTGGCCAATCTTCCTAATGGAATTCCAACTACTAGTCTTTATTCCTCTAAAATGCTCTCTTCTAACTTAAAGTCCACCAAACTCTGTGTAATGCCATTAAACATTTAATTTTAGTGCATCCATGTCAGATATGACTTATGCTCCTTGTCCTATAAATTTTAAATCACTGACCATTCACCATCAACACATGCATAACAAAATTTAGAGAGAGAGTATTCACTTAAACCTTCTGTTTGAAAAAGAAAAAAATGAGGGTTTCTCAATCTCTCATCCCTGTTGCCATAATTGCTTTAGTCATCTCCTTTGCCAATGCTTATGATCCAGTCCACTACAAGACTTCTGTGTGGCCACTGATGACTTAAATGGCGGTACAAAAAGAAACCTCTGTTTATATATTTCTGTAATTTCGTTCTTATGATTAACTTTGACGACGTTGTAATGATATAAAATCTTTGAAACTATATTTCTACATGCAGTTTTTGTGAATGGTCGATTCTGTAAAGATCCAACGCTATCCGATGCAAAAGATTTTTTCTTCTCAGGCCTCAACATGCCCGGGAACACCAATAATCAAGTTGGCTCAAATGTGACGACAGTTAATGTTGATCAGATCCCAGGGCTAAACACCATGGGAATATCATTGGTCCGCATAGACTACGCGCCATACGGCCAAAATCCCCCACACACGCACCCTCGTGGCTCAGAAATACTTGTCCTTGTCCAAGGAACATTATACGTTGGTTTTATCGCTTCCAATCAAAACGAAAACAGGTTATTCGCCAGAGTATTGCACCCAGGTGATGTTTTTGTGTTTCCCATAGGAATGATCCATTTTCAGGTGAATATTGACAAAGTTCCAGCAGTTGCTTTTGCTGAATTGAGTAGTCAGAATGCTGGTGTCATCACAATTGCAAACGCTGTGTTCGGGTCAAACCCTCAGATTTATCCAGAGCTTCTCGCCAAGGCTTTCCAGGTTGATGCAAGTATCGTTGAAGAAATTGAAGCCAAGTTTGGGTCCACAGTACCTTAATATAAATTGTTATATAGAGTGTTTATCATTGTAACACTCACTTACAAATGCAATACTAAGAAATAATCATGTCTTATAAAGTAAAAAATGATGTTCACCTAATTTCTATTTAATAATATGGCCATTTGTTTTTCGCATATAAATCTAATCTTACGTTTTAGTATTGTCGGCATATTAAATTTCTGTGCATACCAAATTAACCTTGAGAAGAATTAAGAAAAAAAGAAACATGAGCGAATAATGCGAACTTGATGTTCAAAGTATCTTGTTGAAAGAAGATACAAACAAATTGAAGCACGGTTTCTTGTTTTCTTGATGTTGCCGATTAGTTCAAAATAGAGATATTTATTCACCAACTAGTTATTGCTTTCCACGTAAATTTGATATTTTAGTAGTAACTTTACTTTTCTTATATTGATTCAGTCTTACATTTTCGTAAGAGAAAATAATCCTAATTAATTAAGTAGGAAAATATATATTTTAAATAGCTAAAACCATCAACTTATTATATAAACATATTTTCCTATCCCACTAACCTATATTGTTATTACCGTTTAAGTATTTGTTCGTCACATTCCACTTATTCAGTTCATTACCTACTGCTTATTCTACTTATATAATTCCAAACATAATTTTTTTTTCCTATAACACGCGGTGGTGTGTCATGCAAATAATCCAATTTAATTAACGATAGACTTGTTAAACATTCTAACTGCCACTTTGAAACATCCTAGTCCTAGATACAAATGACTTTGGACCACGTCAAACATAACATACGTTCTTGCCCTATAAATAGTAAGCACTCATGCTTCATATAGCAAATCATAAAAACGCAATATTAGTATAAAAAAAAAATGAAGGTCTCTCAGTTTATTATCTCTTTTATTACGTTGGCATTGGTCATTCCCTTTTCCAATGCTTATGATCCAAGTCCACTCCAAGACTTCTGTGTGGCCGTTGGTAACCTCAACAATGGTGGTATGAATAATATAAAAAGACGACGTTTCTTTAATTCTCTACTTACTGTTATCCTTTATTATGATTAAAATCGAAGTAATAATATATGCTTTCGAATCAATATTTCTGCTTGCAGTTTTTGTGAATGGTAAGTTTTGTAAGGACACGAAGCAAGCAAAGGCAGACGATTTCTTCTTCTCAGGCCTCAACCATGCAGGAAACACTGATAATGATGTCAAATCCAACGTTACAACGGTCAACGTCGATCAAATTCCAGGGCTAAACACTATGGGAATATCCTTGGTCCGCATAGACTATGCGCCTTATGGCCAAAACCCGCCTCACACGCACCCTCGTGCCACTGAGATCCTTGTCCTTATCGAGGGAACTCTATATGTCGGGTTTGTCTCTTCCAATCAAGATAATAATCGTCTATTCGCCAAAATTTTGCACCCTGGAGACGTGTTTGTGTTCCCCATAGGCATGGTTCATTTTCAAGTGAATATTGGGAAGACCCCTGCTGTTGCCTTTGCGGGACTGAGTAGCCAGAACGCTGGTGTCATCACAATTGCAAACACAGTGTTTGGATCGAAGCCTCCCATTTATCCAGAAGTTCTGGCTCAGGCGTTTCAGTTAGATGTCAATGTCGTCAAAGACCTTGAGGCCAAGTTTCCATCCAAGAATTGAGTCTATATATTTTAAGAGTCTTTGTCACTGTAACAGTTAAATAACAATGTAATACGTATCATAAAAATGTTATGCTTAACAAAATAAAATAAAACGATTTGGTTCACCTAATTTTATATTTAAATTGTCCTTTTCTTATATTGATTTTGTCTAACATTTTCCTATTGTCAGCAATGCATAATCAAGAGGTGGATACTTGATAAAATCTTAAGAGTTGTTAGAAGGATACAAATACTCAAGGAAAATGACACTTCAATTCAAAAAGCATATTCCAAAACAAAGTATGCCTTCCATCTAATAGTTTATGTGTACGTGTATGAATGTGCCAAATAGAGTATTTTATGGAGTGAAAATAATTTTTTGAAGTATGAGATGAATTTATTAGAAAAGGAATGGGGCAAGAACATAAACGATTACAAAAATGATTAAGACATTGCTATGACGCCGAACGGGCCCTTGAATAAATAGCTTTGCAATTAACCGAAATGGCGATTTCGGAGATGGTGGCATTTGACACGGCTATGATGGATCTCGGAGACAAGAACACTCTGGTAGGGGATCCGCTGGATCATGAGAGCTTATGAGTGAGTAAGATGAAGGGTAGTCTGGGGAGTGGGAGTTTGTCGCTGGAGGCTGTTCTAGATTGAAATTTTGTGGATTCACAAGTAAGCCTAGATTTTCCGAGTGGGGAGGATGGTGAACCAGTGGGTTCGTTTGTCTAATCTCCCACTGAATTTTTATCACCAGCGAATTCTCATGGATATTGCTAGAGGTCTGGCGACAGCTATTCGCGTTGATCTGACTACGCTCAATTTTGATAGAGCTCGTTTTGCTCGGGTTTGCATTGAAGTAGATTTGTGAAGGCCATTGAAGGGTACGGTTCAGGTGAATGGCAAACGGTATTTCGTTTCATATGAGGGTCTGACAAACATTTGTTCCTGTTGTGGCATTTATGGGCACTTGGTGCACGTCTGTCCTCGCCGTGTGATTGTGAAAGAGACTGTTACTCTGTCTCCACGAGAGGAAGGCATTGCGACTGGGACGGTGGGTACGCCAGATGATGGTTTCACTGAGGTTCATAAAGGTGGTCCAAAAGCAGGTTTGCCACAGTAGGTGGCTGCTTTTGCGGCTGGGGGTTCGACGGGGCGATTTGGGTGCAATCTCTGGGAGATCTTACCAAAAGATATTGCGAATATTACTGTTTACAATAAATTTGGGGGTTTGGATTGAACTACGATTCTTGCAGATTCTGCGCAAGAGAATATTCAAACTGAGTCGAATAAGGAAAACATGAGGGTGGTTCCGATCTTGCAGTTTGGGAAGCATGATACGCAAGATCAGAGAAGTAAAGGAAAAATTTTGGGCCGGAATGGGCCTAATGATAACAAAGCCCATAAGAACAAGGGGGTCGTTAATGGGCCAAAGATGAAACAATGCAGATTAAGCAAGCCTGGTAAGGGTCTGATTTTTGGAAACCAGATTGAAACTTCGTCGTGAACATCGAATGAGAAACTTCTACGGGTTAAGCTGGATAACATGGGGAGGCCGGGTGGAGCCTTTGTTTTCGGTGGCGACGCAACGGCGGCAGAGGTAATTGGGGGAGGGAGAACTGAGGAGCCCTTGGCGGAGAAGTCGGTGATTCATGGTAATGGGGGGATTCGTATAGGTGGGTTGCAGGATGACTTGTTGGGTGGAGCGATGGAGTCTTCGTCTGTGTAACAGAGTTTCCCGGTGGTTCTGGTGTCTTTCTATGAATTCGATATAAACTGTTTATTTTGGAATTGCCGAGGGGCAAATAAACTTCAATTCCACCATTTGATTCGTTATTTGTTGAAGAAGTTTGATACGGACTTGCTAGCTGTGTTTGAGACTCATGCTGGTGGGGATAACGCGAGTCGCATCTGTCAGGGGCTCGGTTTCGATCATACATTTCAGGTAGACGCTAATGGGCAGAGTGGTGGCTTATGGTTGTTGTGGAGAAGGGAGATTGGTATGGTGGATATCATTGAGTCCTCTGATCAATTCATTCATGCCCGTGTAGTGAATGGTGTTGAGGTGATTCATGTTATTGCAGTATACGCAGCTCCTACAGTAAGTAGAAGGAGCGGTTTATGGGCTAAGCTTCATGATACGATGGTTTGGGTTGATGGTCCTGTGATTGTGGGAGGCGATTTCAATACTATCGTTCGAGTAGATGAGAGATCGGAAAGGAATGGGTAGTTGTCGGCTGATTCTCTTTCGTTTGGGGATTGGATTAACTCTGAGTCCTTGATAGATTTGGGCTTTCGAGGGAACAAGTTTACCTGGAGAAGAGGGAAGATAGCTCAGCATTTTGTAGCTAAACGACTGGATAGGGTTTTGTGTTGTGCACAGGCTAGACTTAAGTGGCAGGAGGCGATAGTCTCTCACTTACCATTTTTGGCTTCAGATCATGCCCGGTTTATGTTCAACTGAGCCTTACGGTGGACAGGGATCCTAGACGGTGACCATTTCATTTTGAAGCAGCTTGTTTGAGTCATAGGAGCTTAAAGGAATTATTGGAGATGTTTTGGAGACGTGATCTATCTACCACAAAGGCGCTGGATGCTTTGAAAAAGACCATGAAGAAATGGAATAAAGAGGTATTCGGGGATGTTTATCAACGGAAAGAGAAGTTGCTGATGGAGATTAAGGAAGTGCAAGACTTATTGGATGTAACGCAGACGGATGAACTGCTTCATAAGGAGGACAGTCTGATCCATGACCTTGATATAGTTATGAAGCAGGAGGAAGTTCTCTAGTTCCAAAAATCACGAGAGAAGTGGGTTGCATTTGGTGATCGGAATACAAGTCTTTTTCATACTTCCACTATTATCAGGAGATGTTGTAATCGGGTGGAAGCTTTGAAGAATGATTTGGGGGTTTGGGTGACAGATTCGAAGGAGTTGGAATACATGGCGGTTGAATACTATAAACGGCTGTATTCGTTGGTTGATGTTGATTTGGTGGTTACATGCCTTCCACGGGAGGGGTTTTAGCTACTTACATGGGATGAGAAGCTTAGCCTTAGCAAACCAATTACTCGTCTGAGGTGGAAGCGGCTATCGGTAGCATGGGTGCTTACAAAGCTCCGGGATCAGATGGGTTCCAGCGTATCTTTTACAAAAGTTGTTGGACAGTTGTGGGAGAGTCAGTACTGCGTCTTGTGTTGCAGTTTTTCCAAACAGGAGAGTTCCCACTAGGATTGAATAATACGTTAGTATGCTTGATACCGAAGGTTGCCAAGCCAGAATGGGTAACACAATTCCGCCCTATTAGCCTTTGTAATGTTATTTTCAAAGTAATAACAAAGGCGATGGTGTCAAGATTGAAGCTGGTGATCTCGAAACTGATAGGGCCTGCTCAGTCTAGTTTTATATCTGGCCATTTAAGCATTGATAACATTGTTATAGTTCAGGAGGCGGTTCATTCTATGAGGAAAAAGAAGGGTCGAAAGGCTTGGATGTTGCTTAAACTTGATCCGGAGAAGGCTTATGATCGTGTGAGATGGGTTTTTTAGAGGATACTCTTATATCTGCAGGCTTGTCAAATTTATGGATTCGGTGGATCATGAAATGTGTCAAGATCCATCAATGAACATTTTGTGGAATGGTGAAATGACAGAATCCTTCAAAACTTCTCGAGGGCTGCAACAAGGGGATCATTTGTCTCCTTACTTATTTGTATTGTGTTTGGAAAACCTTTGCCAAATGATTGACAGAGCAATCAGTGTGAAGCAGTGGAAGCCGATACGCCTGTCAAAAGGAGGTCCTTCCCTCTCGCACATTTGCTTCGCAGATGACTTGATACTATTTGCAGAGGCTTCGGTGGCACAGATCAGGGTCATTCGAGGGATACTAGAACAGTTCTGTTATGCTTCAGGACATAAAGTGAGTCTTGAGAAATCCAAGATGTATTTCTCCAAGAAAGTTTCACGGGATTTGCAGACACTTATATCAGAGGAGAGTGGGATTAAGTCCACAACGGATTTAGGCATGAATGCCTATCCTACAAAAGAGGTTGACTAAAACAACTTTCGGTGAAGTGCAATCCACACCGTGAGTGTTATCTCATTAGCAAAGTCGCTGTTAAATGAATTGGAGAAAGTGTCAAGATCTTTTCTTTGGGGTAGTTCTTTGAAGGTGGAAGCAACATATGATATCCTGGGACCGTGTGTGTGCTCCTAGGAAGGAAGGGGACCTTGGTATTAAACGACTGCAGGACATGAACAAGGCTTTACTTGCTAAAGTAGGGTGGCGCTTGTTAAATGATCAAATGAGTCTATGGTCTCGTGTGTTAAGGAGTAAGTATCAGGTGGGGGATATTCATGCAATCAATTGGCTGATTCCTAAGAATACATGGTCCTCTACCTGGCGCAGCGTGGCGGTTGGTATTAAGGAAGTGGTGTTACCAGGTTATGGATGGGCTTCGGGAGATGAACGAAAAATTTGGTTCTAGAAAGATAAGTGGTTGATGAATCAATCACTCGTGGAGTTGAGTACTGTGGGGGTTCCTATGGATAGAGTTGATAAGCTAGCTAGTGATTTATGGGGGAATGGGAGGGGCTGGTCAATGAGTAGTATAACGCCATGGATTTCAGAGAATATCAGGCTGTGGTTGGGGGCTTTCATGTTAGACTCTTTGAACGGAGCTAAGGATGTTTTATCTTGGGCAGCGGATGCGCAGGGACAATTTACAGTGCGGTCAGCGTATACTTTGCTTACCTGTGTGAATGTGGAAGGACGACAGGCTGATAAGTTTTGGGATCGAATTTGGAGCATCGTGACACCAAAACGGGTGAAAGTGTTCTTGTGGTTAGTTGGTCATCAAGCCCTCATGTCTAATGCAGAGTGGTTTCGATGACATTTAACTGACTCGGCGATATGTACATTCTGCAAAGATGTAGAAGAAACTATCTTGCATATTTTGTGTGACTGTCCTACAATGTGTAGAGTTTGGGAGCGTTTAGTGCCAGCGAGGAAGCTACAAAGGTTCTTCTCGTGAACTCTTTTGGTGGGGTTGGAAATGGAGGTGTGAGAATGTGTTTGGAGTGCAAGGTAAATGCCATGATCGGGTGAGATTTTTAAAGGACCTGGCGGCTGAGGTCGGAACTGCGCATCGAGCACATAAGCAAGGTTCAAAGGTCCCCTTAAGGGAGGAACATTTGATAAGCTGGTCATATCCACCACTCGGATGGTAGAAGGTGAATATAGATGGTGGGTCAAAGGGAAACCCAGGATTGGTCGCTGCAGGGGGTGTCTTGCGGAATGAGATGGGAGAGTGGCAGGCTGGTTTTTTTTAACATATTGGTATCTATTCAGCTCCGATGGCTGAACTATGGAGAGTCTATTCTCGACTAGTTATTGCTTGGGAAAGATGGGTGGAACGGCATGAGTTGGAGGTGGATTCTGAGATAGTGGTGGGGTTTTTACGGGCTGAGATTAGCGAGGCTCATGCGCTGTCTTTTCTGGTACGTCTGTGCCATGGCTTTCATTTCTAGGGACTGGGTGGTCCGTATTGTGCACGCACATAGGGAGGCTAATCGTTTTGCTGATGAGTTAGCGAACTATGCATTTTCTTTACAGCTAGGATTTCATTTGTTTGACTCTAGTCCTTCGACTGTTGCTGCACTTGTACTGCAAGATTCTGTTGGGCATGCGATTTCAAGACATGTTTGTATTTAAGCTTTTAATTTCTTAATAAAGTTTGGGAGTTAAACTCTCTCTCTTCTGCCAAAAAAAAAAGACATTGCTATGATGCCACTCAAGTTCAAACCCTTATGAAATACGTTATTTAAGATATATATTTAAAAAACTTACAAGGATAAATCCAGTCAATTTAAAAATCAGATCGTTACGATATTGCTTATCATGGATACCTAATGTGATCTTTATTAAATTTAAAGTTGCTACAAAAGATAAACGAACCAGAAAACAGAAAAATTAACTTTCATAGAGATCTATCATGCATCAATTTACTACTAAAATTACATCCAAAATCATAAACTGCTAATGAAGGGAAAAAAAACTTTTCACCTGTAAAAAAAAAAAAAAAACTTTCATAATTAAATAAAAGTAGAAATCCAAAAAAAACCCAAGTGAATCACCATGCGTTCAAAGGAATTGGACATAATCAAAGTTTCATTTTTTCCGAAAACAAAGTATCATTTTGATTAAGAGTTGTATGAAGCGTATCTTGTTGGAAAAGGATGAACACAAATTGAAATGGTTGACTTTTATGAGACCTTCCTGGAAATTTGTTCACTACTTTTGTCCTTGTGGTAGTTGGTAAAGACTGAGATGTTTACCCAATATTTGTCCTGCTTTAAAGTATTCGAAAAAGACCAATGAATAACATTTTCCTTGTGGTGGTTTATAAGAGAGAATAGTATTTCAAAAAGACTAATTAATTTTGAAAATAACCAAGATGAATGCACCTAAACATTTTCTTACCACCTAATTTATCAACCGATATTTAAAAATTATTTTAACTACATATAGCAATCAGTCCAAACGAAAAGCAGATTTATTTACATAAAAGACTTGTTCGCGTTTGCTGTAAATATGCTTATAGGCAGATTAAGCAAAGTCTTTGGTAAATTTGACGTAGTCATCATAAATACCGTACATAAAATACGCTCTAGTTTTACGTAAGTCATAGCAGATTTGCAAAATAAGTTGAACTCTATCTAAGATATAGCTAGAAACCATGTAATAAATCTGTGATATATATATTGAAAAACAAAATCTGTAATATGTTGGATTTAGAAAAGAAATGAAAAATTTGTGATTGATTTAGTCATACACAACTCTTCGCAAATGTTCTGGATGGTGAGGTGCATTTACCAACTTATGGTGGCATTTGCCATTAAACTGCTACTACTCCAGAAACAAAAAATTGTTAAAGCTTTCTCTAAAATTTATAAAATTCTTGGCCAATCATTCATACACGTACATATATTCTATCGGACTTGAATCTAGAAGGTCATGTACAAAAAAACAACATTTCAAATCAATAAATAGTAGTGCATGCAAATCCAAATTCAACAAAAAAAATAGATTAAGTTATAGATAGACTTGTTAAACGTTTTTTGAACTGCCACTTTGAAACATGCGACTTAGAAATCTATAGAATTACTTCGGACTACGTCAAATATGATATGCGCTTTTGCCTTATAAATCCTGAGCTCAAATACTTCTCAATTCACAAACAACACACACACATATAAAAGATCTTTAGAAAGCATTAACAGAACTCGTTGTTTAAAAACATGAAGGTTTCCAAGTGTCTCATCCTGATTACCTTATCTGCTTTGGTAATTTCCTTTGCCAAAGCTTACGATCCAAGTCCACTCCAAGACTTCTGTGTAGCCATTGATGATCCCAAAAATGGTGGTGCGTAAAAAATTAGGCTGATTATATTTTTGCCGTTCTCCTTTATTATGATTAAATTCCATTTGTAATATATGCTTTCCAACTCAATATTTCTACTTTCAGTTTTTGTGAATGGCAAGTTCTGTAAGGATCCCAAGCAAGCGAAGCCAGAAGATTTCTTCTTCTCCGGGCTCAACGAGGCAGGTAATACTGTTAATGATGTCAAATCTAATGTGACAACGGTCAATGTCGATCAGATTCCAGGGCTAAACACTATGGGAATATCCTTGGTCCGCATCGACTATGCACCATATGGCCAAAACCCGCCTCACACACACCCTCGTGCCACTGAGATCCTTGTTCTTCTCGAGGGAACATTGTATGTCGGGTTTGTCTCTTCCAATCAAGACAATAACCGTCTATTTGCCAAAATGCTGCACCCCGGCGACGTGTTCGTGTTCCCCATAGGAATGATCCATTTTCAAGTGAATGTCGGTAAGACCCCTGCCGTAGCCTTTGCTGGACTGAGTAGTCAGAACGCTGGTGTTATCACGATCGCAGATACTGTGTTTGGGTCAACGCCCCCGATTAATCCAGAGATTTTAGCTCAGGCGTTTAAGTTAGATGTCAATGTTGTCAAGGACCTTGAAGCCAAGTTCAAAAACTAAATCATGTCATTACGAGTGTTTATCGTCATAACAATTATGTAATGATGTTATACGAAATAAAAGTTTATGCTTGATAAAATAAAAAGGTATTATTATTCACCTAGCTAATTTGATGTTAAGTTTACCTTTCTATTATAGGATTCAGTATTACATTTGTTTAAAATGTCGGGGTACTAAATTTTGTATGCATGATATATAAATCAATCAATAGAAACTTGATGAAAGACCAAAAGAAAATAACTATACAACATATTTAACGCAATAAAAGATTATTTTTAAAACAGATATAAACTATAAAAAAATTAAATACCCATAAAAGCATTGAAGATTTTTTTTCCCGGTTATTCTCTATCCAAGTAAATAGAGTATAGGATGACTTATTGTCTAGGAAAAATTATAAATATTTAACTAAAAATATTATATAAATAAATCGAATAAATAATTACTGGGAAAAATGTCATTTAAACCACAAACTTTCAAATTTCGGCAATTTAAATCATAAACTTTGTTCTAGATCATTTCAAACATCAATTTTTCCGTTGACTCACTACAGGAAATGTGGGTATTAATAGCGGCTGTTAAACGCTATGAGTTCACAATTATAGCGTTTCCTAAAACGCTCTAAGATCGCCCGTTATAGTAGGTCGGACACTTTTAATAGCGGATTGTTGGTGTGCTATAACTAACTATACAACGATAGCATTGTCTGCTGTGCAATTGTTAATATTTATAATAACGTTATACAAATATTATTAAAAATCATTAATTTGATTTTACCTATAGCAAAAATAGCAAATGTTTCGTGTTATTAATTTGTTTTTAAATTATTCAAAAAAATTTTATTAAAAAGAATTACAAATTATTTGTTATTTAAAATAAAAATTTTATTTTGAATATTTGTTAAAAACAATTAAAATTAATACAAAATATATAAATATTTAAGTGTTTAGAAAACTATAACAAATTTCATTGTTTACAAAAAAACACAAACACCTATCAATCTACCACTAACATGCCTTCACAATCATCCCTAACATAAACACTATCATCATCACAAGCTTCATCATCCAAATCATCGACTTCTTGGACAGGAAAAGGTGACTTCTTGGACTGCTATAGCCCACAATCTCTTTTAGACTTGTCTCTCTTTGTCCTTCACAACTCACGACAGCTCTTCATCGTTCTTTGCTCTTTTGCTCTGTTCTTCTTAAGCTTTCAGCTTTCCTCTTTTCTGCATATAAACAATCTCCAAGAGTCAATACACATACATACATAAACACACAAAGGTTAATACTTTATTGTAATTCCAAGCAAATATCATAGAACTTAATCAGTAAAGAGAAAGACTAACCGAAATTGTCTTCTAGCATAAAACAGAACAATGATTAAAGATTCAAAAGTATCCAAGTGAATCGTGACAAGAATCAGCTGCTCAATAACTAGGCATGAAAATAAATTTATATCACTGAAATAACAATGATTCCAGAAGAAGCCTATTATTTAACTCTTGCAGAATACACTGGTCAAATTGAGTTACATGGTGATAAGAGAAATTTTTTGATATTACCTCCATAAAGTCTTTGTTTTCAGGGTCATTAAACCCCCTCAATGGACCATCATCAACGGTGAAACCATTCAAACAGAAAGTAATAGTGTGCATAACCATCTGAGGCCGGTCTTGCTGTTGTTGCTGAGGTGTAGAGGAAACGGTTTCACCAGACAACAATCGTGCAGCACCACTGAAGCTCCTAGAAGCTGATCTTGATGATTCAACAGGTATGTCTTTAGCTGACTACCTCGCTTGGTCAAATAGTTCATCAACATCTTTTGGTTTCTTAGGATCTTGTACCATCATCCCACTATAACATAAACACACAATCCAAAAAATTCATTAATAGCTACACAAATTTATACCGTCTCAAGATAAAACAAGAATTTCAAGAACGATCTCAGATATACACAAGACATGGTCATCCCTACATTATCAAAAATGCAACACAAAACCCTAATAGAGTACATATATAAACTTATAAACACTACCTGCAACAAGAGAATGAAAAGCATATGCGTACTAGACAGAAGAAGCAAGCACGAATCAGAGCTCTATATAAAAACAAAGTAATATGATAAATAATATCACAACTAACATAACATAATATCACAACTCAACATCAATCAGAGCATCAACAAACACAGCAACGTGCAAAAGGGATGACAAAACAGCGAGCAACGGCGATTTCAACCCTGAATTTTGAGCTAGAACCTTAGAATCAGATCTATGGAAATAAGAAGGTGAAAAGTCTCACGTGTGGCTCAATGGGTTCCCCGTTGATGTTTCAACGAAACTCGATCTGTTCCCGCCAACGTTGGTCACGGCGAATCCATCGTGATATGAGGCTTTAGATCGCTTGGTTTTTGGTTCTGGGTAGGGTTTCGAAGAATTTCGAAGAAGAAGAAGAAGAAGAAGAAGAAGATAATGAAAGAGATGATAAAGACAAGGGGAAGAAGTTTTAACCAAACGAAAAAAAAAAAAGAAGAAGATTTTAGCCGTTAGATTTAACTCATCAACGGTGGAGGATAAGCCAAAGTCCAATCCGCGTCTCTATGGATTAGCCAATAAGAGGTTTTCTCCTTTATTTTGTTTTTTTATTTAGTTTTATAATTTTTTGTTTAGTTTTGATGTATGAGTATTAAAGGTTTAGACTTTATAATATAGGGTTTGGAATTTAAGTTTTAGGAATTGAGAATTTTAGGTTTGAATATATATGATAATTGAATTGATAATTTAGAGATTAATATATAAGTAACAAGATATATATATATTAAAAAGATTGAAAATGTATTAAAATATATATATGTTACACATAACTGATTTTTATAATTAATTTGTATATTTGTAATATTATATTTATTCATATTTTATGTTATTATTATTACAAAATAATTTTTAATACATTTTATTTTGTTAATTTATAAATAATGAATTTTGTTTCAAGATTGAACTCTAAACCCTAAACTCTATACCCTAAACCCTATACCCTAAACCCTAAACCATTAAGGATATATGGTTCAATCTTGAAACACATTTCACTATTTTCAATTAACAAAATAAATTTAATGCAATAAAAAACATTAAAACTTTTCACTTAAATTATGTTTAGAAATTATGAACCTATGAGACATTAGTATATTAGTATATTTTTTGATTACATGTTACATTAGTTAATTGTATAATCCATAGTTACTTGTATATATGTTTGACCCAAAAAAAAAAAAGTTACTTGTATATATATTTTAATTTTGTGTTATGTATTATATATATGTCTATATATTTTTAAAATTTTGTGTTCGATGGTTTTATTTGTATTTCATTAATTTAATTAATAAAATATGTTTAAGATTGAACCTAATTTAATTAATACGTAGTTTGTTTTTAAATTGTCAAAGTATTCATTGAAATTATAGAATAATTCATGCTTTAGTTGTCCAATTTAGAAATATTAACTACACGGTTAATTCCACATATTAATTTGTCGTATTTGAGGTTTTTCTTGGTTAGCAATTTAAAGGTAGTTGTATGTACTTCTAAATGTACAGTCTAATGAAATTAAAACCATAAAAATAAACATTGTCGAAACATATTCCAGGGAGTAGTCATTGAATCAAATTTTTTTTTTTTCCTTTTTATTTGGTCTTGAATCAAATATTTAAAGCTTAACATTTTAAAGTAAACAAAATATCCAAAGGGAGTAGTCAAGTCATTAAATCAAGTATCCAAAGCTTAAATTTCTAAAGTAAAGCCACAAGTTTTTCCTTTCAGTATTGGTTTTTGAACCTGCACATAGACACAGTAGAAAATAACAGTCATTAAAATTGATGCACATAAAGAGATTATGCAGATGAGGATTTGACACTTACTTCTCGTGTAGTTCCTTAATAAGTGTTTCTTGTTCTTTGCTAAAGGAACTCACTCTCTTTCTGGTGATTCTGTTTCAAAATCAATAGATAAAAGCCGTTATCACAGATCCATCGGATGAGAACAGGGCTAGTTAATGCTAATGACAAATATTATAAGAAAAGCATCCAGTCAAAATATTATACAAAGAGCTTAAATCAAGAAGGCATAGACAGAGACATAAATTGTTAGAAAAACTAGAGATCGGAACGTATAACCTGTAGCAAGGATCCCATAGTCTATACTCGACTTCTTGTCCAGCAGTTAACAATCACAAGACCTCAATCTAAATCTGGAACTGGAACTCTCAATTCCAAGAGTCAGCAGACAGCAACTTTCACAAATTTTAGAAACTAAAACAGATATCATAGTCGCTGCCATCTCATTGCCTCAACAAATTTATTTTGCCAAATCAACAAATTTTGGAATCATTGACTAATCAAAAACAAGAATGAATAGAGTAACCACAAAATCCAGAAAATTCCCAATCATCAAAGCTAGACTCACTGACACTGTTTAAGCCATGCCTTACATTATCAGTTTTCCTCCATCAAGAATATAACAAAGCTTCATATAATCTGTCGAGTAATTTTCTCAACAGGAAAAGAAGAATAATCACCGAGATTTGTTGAATGTATTGAGCCTTGAGTCTGTGAAATGAGAATTGTTGAATGTATCACCCTGTTTCACAATGAGAAACCAAAATCAGAGATTCAAAGAAGAAACATGAGCAACAAGATACAAGTCAATTTCTATAGATATTGTACTCATGAAATATATCATCTTACAACTCCACACAGAATCTAAAAGGCATGTCATCACTTCTAATCAACAAGAGTTCTTACAATAGCAAGTCTAATAAGTGATAAGCAAATAATCAAGTCTGAAAATCAAAAGCAAATTGGACCTGAAACCGTGCGACGACCCGACGGAGAGAGATCGAGCTACTACTTTGCAAAATATGATTGAGAAGAAGGGAAGCCGCCATTGTCGAGTTCAGAAGAGATTGTAAACTGAGAGGGATCGAGAGTGAAAGATTTGACAAACAAATTGGGATCGAGTTTCGAATCGAGTTTCAGAACGGGTTTCAGATCAAGTTTCAGCGAGACAGAAGAGAGAAGAAGCAGAGGAAGAAGAAGAAGGCTTCGAAAGGAGAACCATCGTCTCTTTGTCACCGGTATCAGCAACGAGAATCAAAAGCTCTCGATCTCTTCCACGATTGGCCATCACAGTCGCCGGCTTCTCGTCTCCTATCGCCGAGCAACTCAAGTCGGAGAAGAAGAAGAAAGGAGAGTGAAAGAAGAGAGAAGAGGTGGCTGTTTAACGAGAAATTCAACCTAATCGATCTATTTCTCTTTTAATTCTTTTTTTTCCTCTAAGACGGATTGAGATGGAAAGAGAGTGAAAGAAGAGACAAATAAATTAGGATCGAATGTAAGGTTTCCAATCGAGTTTCAGAGAGAAAGAAGAGAGAAGAGATGGCCAAAGTGTTTCACCAGTAATAATTAATGTAACCCTAATCGATATATTCCTCTTGTAATTTTTTTTCTATTTTTTTTTTGTGTAGTAACTTATAAATTTTTTGGAGGCAACGAAAATTTCACTTTCCCGGTTACCTCTAAGATAATGTTTTCATTATCATTTATGCTATTGTAGAACTAAAAACTAGGCACCACTACAAAATGTTTTCGCGGTAATCCTATAATAGCGTTTGTCTTTTTAGAAACGCTATGCAAATTTTCTCAAAACTCAACTATAGCAAAACTATTAAAAACGCTATATTCTAATGCTATTAATACTCTTATTTCCTGTAGTGACTAGTTCTATTAGACATTAAGTTTCGTTGACCAAATCAAAAATACATGACATTAAATTTGATAACTGAACAACTAACAGATTTTACTATGCTGTTAATCACATCATTAGTGACAAAACGGCGTCATTTTAAAGAAAGTTTTAATTTGAACAAATGTCAAACCATAAACTTTCAAATGTAGACTATTTAAACCATAAAATTTTAAATCTATGTCACTTAAAACATTAATTTTCATTGACTATGAATTTTTAGACATCAAGTCAAGCGTGACTTGATATTAAGTCTGCTAACATGCATTACTTAAATCGATCACAAGGGCAAATACAAAAAAAAACCTAGGTTATTATAGTGGCTTGTGCTAGTGTTGTTGATGTGTCATATGTTGTCTAAAGTAAATATTAGGTACAAAAGGATAGCTCAGAAAGAACAAATTGAAATTAGTCGGATCTTTATGATGTCGTTTTTCATGGATACTAATCAGGTCGTAAAGGTTTGTTACGTACAAAGGATAAAACTACTCAAATATACTATGTATCAAATTGGCTCTTTTTACGCTGCCCTCTTTGATTTGTACATAAAAGATTAATATTTTGGATTAATAAACTTAATGTTAGCAAATGTAAACGATAAACTTGCATCAATTTGTTGCTAAGTTTACATCTAAAATCATAAAATGTCAGTATATGAAAGGAAAACTATAAGATAAATTTAATGTGAAAAATACCTTCATAACTTAAATATAATTACTTACTAATAAAAAGAATTGTTTGAGACTCCTCAGGCTATTCACATCAGACAAAAAATAATCTTCTAAAATTCTGCCACATAAGTAAGTATATTAAAAACAAAACTTTCCACATCACATGTACATAATTTTGAAGGGAAATTAAATGTAGGGTTTTATGATTGACGTTTCTTTCCTCCACTAAATGCTCTTTCCAAACCATTTAAAACGTCGGCTGATTAGCTAATAACGATCGTTCTTCATTCTTATAAAACTCTTCAATCGATAAGAAAATTGCTATTGTTTACTCTTCTTCTGCGTCTTTTTTTTTTTTGTCAAACAATTGCCTTCATTCATTCAATATGAAACACTAGTATCAGTACAGAGAAGGAGCAACTTGCTAAAGTTTGAGACATTACAATAATACGGAAATCCCCAATGCCAAAAAGAAGTAAACAAGAGTTCATCGATTTTGGATCCAACAGAGCTATGAGACCAAAGGCTTGGGAGCCTAAAGGCACATGAGAGATCATGGAAATCGAGAGTCCATCCTCAAAAGCTTCAAAGGACGGATTAGTACAGAGAAGGAGCAACTTGCTAAAGTTTGAGACATTACAATAATACGGAAATCCCCAATGCCAAAAAGAAGTAAACAAGAGTTCATCGATTTTGGATCCAACAGAGCTATGAGACCAAAGGCTTGGGAGCCTAAAGGCACATGAGAGATCATGGAAATCGAGAGTCCATCCTCAAAAGCTTCAAAGGACGGATTAGTTGTCATGGTCGTCATTAGACACTGTGACGTTGAGAGATGATTCAATGTGTTGGTGTTCACCGGGACGAAGAGTATCCGCAGTAACAGCACGGCAAGGAATCGGGTGACTATGTTGTTGTAGTCAGATAGGGATTGCTTTAACATCCAAAGCATAGGGTTTGGATAATTCTGAGGAAAATCAGGAGATGCAGCTTGAATCCATGTGAGGGAGGAGGTTGGGGTACGATGCTGTAAATCATCAGATGACCAGCTTGATTGGTAGCCGTTAATGAACATAAGGCGTTCAAGATACAACATACCACTTTTGCTAGAGACAGTCAAGGAGCAAAGACCATACACGAGAATGCTTTTAAAAACCAAAGTCGGTCCCTGAGAATCAACTAAAGCCAGGTTCCGATCACAATTCATGAACAGCCAGAGCAGTAATGTGATTACCTTTCTCCAATGGAGTCTTCGACCATTGAGTAGAGGGCACACAGACATAGCTTGACACTGGTACGACATGAGGGGTGATACAGAGAGTCTCGACTTTTTACTTTCCCCTTCTCGAGAAGAGCATATTAGTGCATACCGTTTTTGGGCTAATGGGCTTATCTTGGACCCTAAGTCCACTAGGGAAAACCCTAGGATCCCAAGAGAGAAGCACCATGGGAGTTGGTTCTGTCGGCCGCCCGAGTTTAGCGGAGATGGCTGCGGTGCAGGGATGTTCTCCGGTGAATGAGAGCTCGGCGGGGGTAGTTGGTGGCCGCGGCAGAGATCTAGGTCCATTGGGGAAAATCCTAGATTTTGAACCGATTGACAAGATGAACAGAGACTGTGACAGTTGCCCGGGAAAAAAAAGAGAGAAGGAAGCATCTCTGGTGAGTGACAGAGCGGTGGGAACAACTGGTGCCTTCGGTTTAATTCGACGACGAGATCTAGGTCCACTGGGGAAAACCCTAGATTCTCGATGGATTGCCGTAGAGAGGGATGGGTCGACTGGCTTCCCGAGATTTGCAAAGAGAGACTCTCCGGTGAGTGGTAGCACGGTGGGAGCATTCGATGGTCATGGTTTGGATCGGGAGAGATTTTTATTAGGGTTATATAAAGTTTTAAAAAGGGGAAAAATTGAAGAAAAAACTTGGAGTAAAACAAACAAAAGGGGCCAGAGAAGAGCTGAGTAGGAAAGGAAACGGTTTGATCCCGACGCCGGCGAGCAACAGCTTCACCGGCGTCGGAAGATGAGGTTGGGGGAGTGTCCTCGATAGTTGTGCCTGGGAGGATATTGTTTTTCAATACTTTTTGGTTTACTCTTCTTCTGCGTCTACCCTACTTTTTATAAAACTCGATGTCCTGGTAAGATCAATAAACATTCTTCTTACGATTCTGTTTTTTTTTTTTTTTTACAAGTGATATCTTATGGTTTGGATTATATGTTTACAGAGTACAACAGTTTAAGAGTAAGTATTTCAAATTTCTTTTGTTGAAAAATATAAAAAATAATCGAAAACTTGAAGAAGTGTTTGAGTTTGGATCGATTTTGTGATTTTAATCCTTTTTTTAGAAATTTTATTAATTTTGAAGAAGTGTTTTTAACTTGAATTGCAAAGAATTTGGATTTTTGGGTTTTAAACTTAGTTATTTTCTATATTTGGATTCTCACTGCAAATATTATCGAAGTTTAAAACCCGAAAAATCCAAATCTCTTTGCAAAATCCAATTTACAAAACCAGCTTTAAAAACAAGTTTAGATTTGTTCGCAAAATCACTAATTCAAATCACTTTGCAAAAAGTAATATTGCTAATCAAAGGTTTTATGAAGAAAATCAATTATTTTCTCATATCAATTTATTTTATTAAGTTATTAATTTTAAGTGATTAATCAAGAATTAATATGAAAAACAACCAAAGATGAAAATCACAGAAAAATAAGAATCCCAAGAAATCAACAAATCTAATAGACCATAAAAATCCTATGAGAATCCTTAAACCTAACAAGAGAATTACTCAGACATCGTTGCAAGGGTTCGTCGTTGAGTGGCTGCGGAGTGTGAGTGGTTTGAGTTATGCTCAAACTAGGTTTTATGTTTATATAGAAAAATATCAGTGTCGCAAATCCCTCACAATGTTTGTTAGGGTCCCTCGCAAAAGCCTAGAAAAAATGCAAAATATACAGTTTCATTTTTTAAAAATTTAACTCCCCCCCCCCCCCTT
>NC_025696.1:30466280-30474231 GCF_000633955.1 Camelina sativa
AGCGCATAAATTAAAATTCAAAAACTTTCAATTTTTCAGAAGTTTTGCAAGAGAATTGCGAGGGATCGTAGCAAATCTCTCACAAATTATTTAGGGTTTAGGGTTCAAAGTTATCATGTGTGTCAATATTTGTGAGGAAACTGCTATGGTTTGTGAATATTGTGAGGAAATTCAGAGACATTTGCGATTGATCTCGCAATTCTATCGCAAATCGTAGATATCTATTTTAGAAAAACCATCAAAATAATATTAAAATATTAGTTAAATCAATTTTCAAATATATTATAATGTTCAATGGTCTCATCATCTTCTCTATAGTCGTACTCTGCAAAGTTGTCTGATTTTGCATCTTCCTCTGATAATTAGATATCATCTACTACTTCTCTATGAATATGATCAATATCTTGTATATGTTCATTACAATGAGACAAATACATTTGCAACTATTTGTGTTGCACTGCCCTATCTTCGACTATAAGTCTTAGATTCAATTTTTTAATCATTAACCATATTAATATTATCATTGAAACTAAACGTGTTGATGCACTTCATAGAGAAGTATAAGACATTTTAGATGGATCCAACGGATATGTGAAATTCAAAAAATTAATTCAAAGAGTCTGATTAACCTTATGAACACTCAAATGTATTTCAGAATAATTCTATTAAATTTTTTAAGTATTTATTAAAAGAAATAGATATTCATGGCAAATTTGCTATGAAGTTTTTCTTTGCAAAATCGTCGCAAATTTGCAATAGATTTGCGAGATATTTTACCTTCCCTGCGAATTTGTCGTTAATACCTCGCAAATGTGCAGCGGATTTGTGAGGACGCCTTCCCTCGCAATTTTGCGAGGAATATGCTAGGTGTTTTTCGGTTATTTTAGAAGTCTCGCAAATTCATTGCAAAGTTGCGAGAGATGTAGGCTCTGATTGGGAGAGACTTTAAAAGTTTTAAAATTAATTTAAAGTCTTAAAAGCCAAAATTTTACCAATCATGCTTTTATTGCTTTATTATTTTTAACAGTCTTTAAAGTCTACCTTTCAACTTTTATAGTTTGTACGTACATATTTTTAAAGTCACAAATGTGAAACTTTTTTGGCTGTAAAAAAAAATAATAATAAAATTGTAGCTATTTTTCTCTTTCTTATTTTCCATGGTGATTGAACATTCAATCTATGTATAATTTATCACAAATACATTTTGATTCATTAAAATATTTTTTTTATTTCTGTTACTTTGAGATCTATTTTTCTTAATTATTTTTGCATCAACAACCATTATAACCCATAATCAGTCATGCCATATCTTTATATTTTTTATTTGTTAAACTATTTATATATTCATTTTTAATGAGTTTTTGTATTTTTCTAAATTTTTAATTTTGATAAAATTTATTATGTTGCCACATAAATTTATTTTATTTATGAAAAACATACAAGATAAATAACAGTCAATATTAAAGTTTTAACAGTTAAAGTTTCTACAGCAAAAGTCTCTACAGTCAAAGTTTTTACAGTCAAAGCAGCTACAGCCACAAGTAACAGTCGTTACCAAACAGGGCATCGCAAGTGTTCCTCGCAATAGTCGTGTTTTCTTGTAGTGAACCAACATTTGTTACATTATAAATTATATTAAAAAAAGACATTTTCTATAAATAATTAACTTTTAATTCTTAAGCCACTCATATTTAAGGTTCACCAATAGAAGGAGAAAACTAATATACATAGTTAGTGACCCACCTACTATGGAGCAGCGAACCTTCGATGTAATTTATCTATGTTACATGCAGAGGTTGAAGCTTTTAGTTTGGACGATGAAGTATATGATTCGTGCGGGCAATGGAGACGTAGTTTTACTCACCAACTACTCATACCTGGTGAAGAGGTGTTTTCTCCTTCCGAATGGCTGGTCTTCTCAATTTAATTGGACGAGATCAAGTGTGAAAAGGAAGAGTTCTCTACTTTTTATTTTTATCTTATCTCTCCTAGTGCAAATGCTAAAGCGAATTTATTGGCATAAAAATTTTGTACCAAACCGTGCTATCTTAGTTTTGTAAACACTTTTTCTTTAAGTTGACTTCCTTTGAGCTAATCTATTAAACCTGTTGACAAAATAAAATATATAATATACATAAATAGTGAGGTTTTTAAATTAAACTAATATTAAATTTAATGTTAATTTAAAGTTAAAAGACCCATTAAAGACTGGTTAAGGCCATCATTAACGGGGGATCAGTTGGGGTGTTCCAAGCCCGTTTAAAACATAAAAATAATGAATAGTGGACTTAGATCGATTTTTTGGGTCTACATGTAGATCAGTTTGAAGCCCAGTTCTCATGAACGTGTCACCACGTGATACGCTGCGTTTTTTTGCGGAAGACCCAAAATTATTTCATTTCTGTATCTCTTCCAAATCGAGACTAGGGTTTGCGACGAAAGAGAGAAAACGGCGACAGCTTCCTTTCCTTCATCCTCGCCGTAGAAACACCAAAATCTTCCGTCTAAACCACCCAAATCGAGAGCTATTGCATGGTGAAATCGATCTTTGCTAAGGTTTTCCGAGGAACCGATCTTTGCTAACTTCTCATCTTATGTCGACTGATATAAGTCATGGACCGAAGAAGTCATGGACCGTGAATACGACTATGGTATAAACAGCCCTTTAGACTATAGTTCAGAGTCAGAAGAGGAGGCTGAGACATGTTACTATCCTCCGGAACCAGCTCCTGCGACTGGATTGACAAGTCTGTCGAGCCGTGCAACTCAACCACTACCTGCTAATGAGACACAACTGAACCAGCTCAAGGACCAAGTGATCCAGCTCAACGACCAAGTCATCCATCTCAAGGACCTATTGATGCAGCTCAACCATCAAGTGATCTTGATCAAAGACCGAGTGATGCAGCTGAAGTAAAAGTTTTTCCTTGATGTTTTTTTGTTGTTGTCTTTTTTTGTTGTTGTCTTTTTCGGTTGTTGTCTTGGTATGTATGAACCCGTGATTGTTAGCTATGTTGTCGGTTGATGAACCCGTGATTGTTAGCTATGTTGTCGGTGTTGTAAACCCGTGATGTTTGCTATGTACTCGGTGTTGTGAACCCGTGAAGTTTGTGATGTTTATATTCTTTGCAATCTTTGGATTTTAGTTGAATTCTATGCTTTTAGATCACTCTATATATATGAACTCATTAATCTTTGATCACTCCCACCAAAATTCTCGGTGTCCTTCTCTCACCAAAATCATAAATTTCCTACTCACACAAAAATATTTCTTTCTCACCAAAATCATAAATTTCCTTCTCTCCCCACAATCTAATATTTCTTTCTCAACCAAAATCTAATATTTGCTACTCACACAAAACAAATATTCCTTACTCTTCTTCATTTCTATGGCATCTTCTTCCAATAATTTTCACTATCATTATGATCCAAATAATGATAGTATGAACCAATTTTTCAAGAACAATTTAATAATCAATTTGAAGCTGCTGAAGAGGAAATTCCGGAGGAAAAGAATACACGTATTTATATCGATAGACAACGGGAAGAAGGCCACGAACGTTTGTGGAACGATTATTTTAGTGATAATCCGACTTACACAACGAGGCAATTTCTTTCATTTTATAAGGAATATTTGTTTTTTCTTTCATTTTATTTTCAAGTTTATAAGTAAGCAATTTAAATGTTATTTTATAAGTTTTTATAATTTGTAAAATGTTTATGAATATTATATTATTAAATCTTATGATCTTAAACATGTTCTCCCAATAACTAGCTTTTTAACAAAAGATCTAAACTACTGATCTTACATTATTTCACTTTATATTTATTTTAAGAACACTATAATTAGTTCCCCCATTTTTTTTACCTATGATCTTAACAACTGATCTTAGATTATTTACACTATATATTTAATCTAAGAACATGAAAAAAAGTTCTCCCATTAAGGATGCCTAATGAGGATACTCTAATAAGGCTTTACCATTGAAGAAGTCATTTCTTGAAAAATCTCACAATGAAGTTCTTTTTTTGAAATAATGTGAAATTTATAATAAAATTATACCACTGGAGATGCTTTGAGAATTTTATTTTGAGGAAAGGAGTGGTCAAACTTTTAGTCCGTTATGGAGCAAATCAATGAGAGCATCCATTTCATGTTTCTTGAGAGAGAAGCCAACCTCCACACCGCCATTTCCATCTCTACTCTCCGCCAAGGAAATCGCTTCGCCTTGATCAATCGACACACCCACCACTTTCTCTGGTTTTCCCCACCCGAAATCCAACCCGTATACTCCAAACTGGGTCGAACCCGAAACAGATAGAAACTGTGCTTCTTTTGGAAGACTTCTAGATAACTCTACAAAATCTGGGATCTTCCACACCACACCCTCGTCCAATCCCTCAACCAAGTCGCTCACCAACCTTGTAGAAGCCAAAAACCCTTCTTCACCCATAAACGTATCTGCAGTTAATGGAATTCTACCGATACCAATGGCGCAATTACCAAAATAACTCGATGGGATCGGTGGAGTGACTATATTTCGACAATCCGCAGCAAACACACACCCGACAGGTCTATTGGGATCTCCACCTCGAGCTCTAATCACGCAAGTTAACGCATATGAATATATTATCACAAACGTCAGACAAACGAAGCTGCTTTGACGAGGAAGAGGAGGATGATGACTCTCTCTTGAGCCTCTCCCGAAGCGTTTGGATATCTACGGGAGTGAGTTCAAGAGTGTACCGAACTGTGTCAGGACTAATCACCGGTGACGGACGAAGCTGGAAACTCTTGAAGTTTTCTGGTTCTTTACCGGTGAACATTTTGACTAAACTGTGCCATGAGTTCAAAATCATTATATCGCTACTTGGTGGACTTTTTATGACCGTGCGATCGTAAAACGGAATCAGATCGTGAGGTAGAGAAGAATCTTGATGTTTACATACGTGCGCCCAAGATTTGAGAAAACTGGTTGTCGTTTTCCCATCTAAAACGGCATGGTGTGCTGCTACGCCGATGCAAAACCCTTGGTTTGGAAACAGCGTGACTTGAAACGACATGACCGAGGCCGAGTCGTCGGAGATTTGTAACTTAGGGACTAACGGGTGCAACTCGGTGGAGAAGAATGGTTCTTTACCAGTTAAACGGGAGAAATCGGCGTTTGACTCGGCGACGGTGAATGAAACGGCATCGTTTGGAGAGTAGACGACGCTCGGTTTGGGATCAAGTTGTTTCCAGACGAGTTGGCCGGCGAGGGGGAGATAATGAGAGAGGGATAAAGAGAGAGAGGTTCTGAGGTTGGGGACGATGACTGAGTCGAAAAAAGTGCGAGTTGCTGCGGTGAGTCGAAAGAAGATGACTCGTTCGACTGCATGCATTTTGAACCAGATAAGGTCGAAGAAAGTGAGTGGGAGAGTGAGTGACTCGGACGAGTCTGAGTTTGAGGGAGAGATTCGCTCCACGTTGATGATATTTACTGATGAATCCATTTCTTGTATTATTGATGGATGGAAATACAGTATCGTCGTTTATATATGAGATCAATATTATTACTATACTCCATCGGGCTAGTAAGCAGATGGAGTGAGAGCAGAAAAACGTTCCGGATCGACTGATCCTTTCCAGATCGACCATTCCCGTCCCCGACACAAGTTTTCCTTTTTCGTTTTAAACCGATTTTTAGGGTTTTATTTTGATATTTAAGTTAGAGGCACGGCCTCCAGAGACATAAGCTTTATTTTCTGAGACTATTTTGTATTGAGAGAAAAGGGAGAAGATCTCTAATCCTTCTTGACACTTTGGAGAAGATTTCTAAACCCTATTTTCTATTCTTTTGCAATTCAATTATGTTTTCTTCATTATTGATTTGCTGTTTCTGCTTCTCCATGTCTGAGTAGTTTCACTGTTGGGTTTAGGGTTTCAGAAGGGTTTCTATGATTTATTGATGCTAGATTTGTTAGATTAGGGATTGATCTTATTGTTCTTCATCTATAGTTGTTCTTAATGCTTAAGCTAGATTGATCACCTAGATTAAGATCTTAGGTTTAATTCATCGGGGCACCAAAAGTGTTGTTGAGTTGCTTGAAAAGAACATAGGTGAGCAAGGTGATCCTTAGCCAACGACAGTTGAAGTTGAGGCACCTTGTGAACATAATCAAACTTGAACTTATTGCTTGCTAGGATTGTTTAGATTCAAACGACGGTTTAGAGTTTTATCAATTCCTTGCATAGATAGCTAATGCTGCGACAGTAGGTTAGTTTTACATTCGAGATTTGAGTTCAAGAACGGTGTTTAATGCTATCCCAATTTATCATCTAATTTCGTGGTCATGTCCCCTAACTGATTCCCTGCGCCCAATATTTCCTTTTTGATTTAAAGCAACTTATTTACTTTCCGTTTCCGATTTATTACATTATTCACAAACTTCCTCTTTTGTCTTAGCTATATTTAATCTACATAATTTTATAGTGCAATTGTTTGGTCTCTGTGGATTCGATCCTGAAGTGTTACAACGATACCACTAGATCGTGGTGGAGTACACATTAGGTTTTAATTGACCTGTTGATCATTTTCTCAATTTATTTGGACGAGATCAAGTGTGAAAAGGAAGAGTTCTCTACTTTTTATTTTTATCTTATCTCTCCTAGTGCAAATGCTAAAGCGAATTTATTGGCATAAAAAATTTGTACCAAACCGTGCTATGTTAGTTTTGTAAACACTTTTTCTTTGAGTTGACTTCCTTTGAGCTAATCTATTAAACCTGTTGACAAAATAAAATATATAATATACATAATTAGTGAGGTTTTTAAATTAAACTAATATTAAATTTAATGTTAATTTAAAGTTAAAAGACCCATTAAAGACTGGTTAATGAGGATACTCTAATAAGGGCAAGTTTATCGGTAGGTTTATAATTGGAGTCTCTTAAGCACTGTTTGATTTTTTTATGAATTAATTGTGTATTGTTTTGAATATAAGAACCCATGATCTCTTAGTTAAATTTTTCTCTTCCAATGGTAGGTTCTAACTTTGGGTATCTTATATTTGAAAATATTGTTTTACAAGCAAAACATGAAAAAGAATCATGACATGAGCACTAAAGTTGAAAGAAAAAAAAAACCTGAGTACATGCTTGAACCACGAACCGAGTACAAGCACGAACCATGACATGAGGATTGAAGTTGAAGTTGCTCTTGGCTTGTTGGTGCTGAGTACAAGCTTGTTGTTGCTCTCGGATGTTGAATCAATTTATTGCTTCTCTGAGTTTCTATAATTCATTCATGTGCAGCTTTCGGATTTTATTGGAAATCCACCAATACCTGCAAAATTCATCAAAACGACATCATCAAACAAGTCGAGGACACATCCTGTGAGTAAGAAAGAACACAATTTTCATCTCTTTTTATACTTGTTAGTATTTTTCAAAATAACAGATTTAAAAGTTATATGAGGCAATCTCTGTCCCATTCCAAAAAATAATCACAACACTAGTTTTGCTGAACTTACCAGTTTAATACCTTGCAGTGATACCTTTTTTACAGTTCCACGGTACATTGCTGAAATTTACGAAACATATGTTTGGTTATGGCAGGAAGAAGCAGTAGAATTGAGTTGAGACACATATACAGAACAAAATCACCCACAATCGATTACAAACCATACTATTTCACTACAATCCTGAAACCAGTTCTAGTTTCAAGAACAAAGATCTTGTAGCCAGAGAACATCAACCTGTTCTAAAGTTACTACTATTATTCAATTGGCCAAAATAAGGTTTCTCAATCAAAATCCAACAAACCCCAAAACTACACAAACTCAGTAACAAATTGAATCACATATTTCATAGTTCATCCAAAAAACATCTTCGATCAAGATGAAAGAGAAACTATACAATCAAACTTATAGATGCAATTCTAATGTTCAAAAAGAAACCAAACAAGTGTTGT
>NC_025696.1:30476140-30477703 GCF_000633955.1 Camelina sativa
GCCAACAAACAAAACTTTGCTCACTCGCTCGAGTTATGTGTAGCCACCAAACTCGAAATATCAAGTCACCAAATTCAAATGTCACAATCAACAGATGACGAACAAAAAGAATCAGAATCAATCATAACCTTTTCGAGATCAAACTACAGACACAATATTGCAGATTCATAGCAGTTAAAGAGCAATCTAATCAGAAATAGATGACACAACAAAAGTGAAGATAGAAAATTTTCACCTTCAAGACCTTGAGCTTTATGTTCCCGTAGACGAGACCCAAGCCAAAAGCCGAAGCACGAGCCACCTGCTCAATCAAAGCGAAAAAAACTCGTTGAATCACACAAACACTTAAAAGAAAACGAATCGGAGCTGTTATTTTCTTGAGGCTTGCTCTGTTAGCTAATTTTCTAACAAACATCACCTAATCCTAATTTTCGATCCAAAATCAAAGAACGCTAATCATGAATCCAAACCCTTCATCTGATTCCAGATCAATCAATTCCAAACCCTTCTTTCTGATTCCAAATTCCTTTGTCGTTTCAGCGCATCGCGAGAGAAAGAGAGAGAGAGGAAAAGAAATTTTTTTTCTTTTGTATTATTATGTCCGACCAACAGAAACACGACACGTATCGTCTCTTATAACACAATCCGGTATAATATATAAGGGGCTCTTTTAAATTTTTTTTTACTTCTGATTTATTTTTTTTGATTCAAAACCCTTAAAACTCCTCTAAGAACTTACCGATAAACAAGCTCTAAGGCTTTACCATTGAAGAAGTCATTTCTTGAAAAATCTCTTAATGAAGTTCTTTTTTTGAAATAATGTGAAATTTATAATAAAATTATACCACTGGAGATGCTTTGAGAATTTTATTTTGAGGAAAGGAGTGGTCAAACTTTTAGTCCGTTATGGAGCAAATCAATGAGAGCATCCATTTCATGTTTCTTGAGAGAGAAGCCAACCTCCACACCGCCATTTCCATCTCTATTCTCCGCCAAGGAAATCGCTTCGCCTTGATCAATCAACACACCCACCACTTTCTCTGGTTTTCCCCACCCGAAATCCAACCCGTATACTCCAAACTGGGTCGAACCCGAAACAGATAGAAACTGTGCTTCTTTTGGAAGACTTCTAGATAACTCTACAAAATCTGGGATCTTCCACACCACACCCTCGTCCAATCCCTCAACCAAGTCGCTCACCAACCTTGTAGAAGCCAAAAACCCTTCTTCACCCATAAACGTATCTGCAGTTAATGGAATTCTACCGATACCAATGGCGCAATTACCAAAATAACTCGATGGGATCGGTGGAGTGACTATATTTCGACAATCCGCAGCAAACACACACCCGACAGGTCTATTGGGATCTCCACCTCGAGCTCTAATCACGCAAGTTAACGCATATGAATATATTATCACAAACGTCAGACAAACGAAGCTGCTTTGACGAGGAAGAGGAGGATGATGACTCTCTCTTGAGCCTCTCCCGAAGCGTTTGGATATCTACGGGAGTGAGTTCAAGAGTGTACCGAACTGTGTCAGGACTAATCACCGGTGACGGAC
>NC_025696.1:30480133-30483025 GCF_000633955.1 Camelina sativa
CACCCACAATCGATTACAAACCATACTATTTCACTACAATCCTGAAACCAGTTCTAGTTTCAAGAACAAAGATCTTGTAGCCAGAGAACATCAACCATAGAAAGTTACTACTATTATTCAATTGGCCAAAATAAGGTTTCTCAATCAAAATCCAACAAACCCCAAAACTACACAAACTCAGTAACAAATTGAATCACATATTTCATAGTTCATCCAAAAAACATCTTCGATCAAGATGAAAGAGAAACTATACAATCAAACTTATAGATGCAATTCTAATGTTCAAAAAGAAACCAAACAAGTGTTGTATTCACAAACAAACAGAGCCAAACCAAAACTGAATTAAAAAGAAAAGAAAAAAGTAGTTGGATCAAATCGTTTTCTAACAAAGAACAGAACACATAGTTTGTGAATTAAGAAAAAAAAAACAGAAAGAGATTTAGATGAAACTAGTAATAGGATAAACAAAATTACATGAAACTAGTATTGGGAACACAATAACGTATCAGGCCAACAAACAAAACTTTGCTCACTCGCTCGAGTTATGTGTAGCCACCAAACTCGAAATATCAAGTCACCAAATTCAAATGTCACAATCAACAGATGATGAACAAAAAGAATCAGAATCAATCATAACCTTTTCGAGATCAAACTACAGACACANAAGGTTTTCCGAGGAACCGATCTTTGCTAACTTCTCATCTTATGTCGACTGATATAAGTCATGGACCGAAGAAGTCATGGACCGTGAATACGACTATGGTATAAACAGCCCTTTAGACTATAGTTCAGAGTCAGAAGAGGAGGCTGAGACATGTTACTATCCTCCGGAACCAGCTCCTGCGACTGGATTGACAAGTCTGTCGAGCCGTGCAACTCAACCACTACCTGCTAATGAGACACAACTGAACCAGCTCAAGGACCAAGTGATCCAGCTCAACGACCAAGTCATCCATCTCAAGGACCTATTGATGCAGCTCAACCATCAAGTGATCTTGATCAAAGACCGAGTGATGCAGCTGAAGTAAAAGTTTTTCCTTGATGTTTTTTTGTTGTTGTCTTTTTTTGTTGTTGTCTTTTTCGGTTGTTGTCTTGGTATGTATGAACCCGTGATTGTTAGCTATGTTGTCGGTTGATGAACCCGTGATTGTTAGCTATGTTGTCGGTGTTGTAAACCCGTGATGTTTGCTATGTACTCGGTGTTGTGAACCCGTGAAGTTTGTGATGTTTATATTCTTTGCAATCTTTGGATTTTAGTTGAATTCTATGCTTTTAGATCACTCTATATATATGAACTCATTAATCTTTGATCACTCCCACCAAAATTCTCGGTGTCCTTCTCTCACCAAAATCATAAATTTCCTACTCACACAAAAATATTTCTTTCTCACCAAAATCATAAATTTCCTTCTCTCCCCACAATCTAATATTTCTTTCTCAACCAAAATCTAATATTTGCTACTCACACAAAACAAATATTCCTTACTCTTCTTCATTTCTATGGCATCTTCTTCCAATAATTTTCACTATCATTATGATCCAAATAATGATAGTATGAACCAATTTTTCAAGAACAATTTAATAATCAATTTGAAGCTGCTGAAGAGGAAATTCCGGAGGAAAAGAATACACGTATTTATATCGATAGACAACGGGAAGAAGGCCACGAACGTTTGTGGAACGATTATTTTAGTGATAATCCGACTTACACAACGAGGCAATTTCTTTCATTTTATAAGGAATATTTGTTTTTTCTTTCATTTTATTTTCAAGTTTATAAGTAAGCAATTTAAATGTTATTTTATAAGTTTTTATAATTTGTAAAATGTTTATGAATATTATATTATTAAATCTTATGATCTTAAACATGTTCTCCCAATAACTAGCTTTTTAACAAAAGATCTAAACTACTGATCTTACATTATTTCACTTTATATTTATTTTAAGAACACTATAATTAGTTCCCCCATTTTTTTTACCTATGATCTTAACAACTGATCTTAGATTATTTACACTATATATTTAATCTAAGAACATGAAAAAAAGTTCTCCCATTAAGGATGCCTAATGAGGATACTCTAATAAGGCTTTACCATTGAAGAAGTCATTTCTTGAAAAATCTCACAATGAAGTTCTTTTTTTGAAATAATGTGAAATTTATAATAAAATTATACCACTGGAGATGCTTTGAGAATTTTATTTTGAGGAAAGGAGTGGTCAAACTTTTAGTCCGTTATGGAGCAAATCAATGAGAGCATCCATTTCATGTTTCTTGAGAGAGAAGCCAACCTCCACACCGCCATTTCCATCTCTACTCTCCGCCAAGGAAATCGCTTCGCCTTGATCAATCGACACACCCACCACTTTCTCTGGTTTTCCCCACCCGAAATCCAACCCGTATACTCCAAACTGGGTCGAACCCGAAACAGATAGAAACTGTGCTTCTTTTGGAAGACTTCTAGATAACTCTACAAAATCTGGGATCTTCCACACCACACCCTCGTCCAATCCCTCAACCAAGTCGCTCACCAACCTTGTAGAAGCCAAAAACCCTTCTTCACCCATAAACGTATCTGCAGTTAATGGAATTCTACCGATACCAATGGCGCAATTACCAAAATAACTCGATGGGATCGGTGGAGTGACTATATTTCGACAATCCGCAGCAAACACACACCCGACAGGTCTATTGGGATCTCCACCTCGAGCTCTAATCACGCAAGTTAACGCATATGAATATATTATCACAAACGTCAGACAAACGAAGCTGCTTTGACGAGGAAGAGGAGGATGATGACTCTCTCTTGAGCCTCTCCCGAAGCGTTTGGATATCTACGGGAGTGAGTTCAAGAGTGTACCGAACTGTGTCAGGACTAATCACCGGTGACGGAC
>NC_025696.1:30488456-30491180 GCF_000633955.1 Camelina sativa
GATTTGAGAAAACTGGTTGTCGTTTTCCCATCTAAAACGGCATGGTGTGCTGCTACGCCGATGCAAAACCCTTGGTTTGGAAACAGCGTGACTTGAAACGACAAGATTGTTCTATTCGGTTCTCCACCTCGAGCTCTTATGAAGCACACACTATGGCGTACGAGTAAGCAATAAGAAATGTCGACAAGCAAAGCGCCTGTGAGCGTAGGGATACGAAAGATGAGGAGGAAAACTCTGTCGTGAGTCCCTCACGAAGCGTTTGGATATTTTCACAAATCACGAGTGAGCGAGAGTGTATTAGAAAAAGTCGGGACCAATCTCGAGTGATGGTTGAAGCTTTACACCCTGTAGAAATAAAATAAAATTAGGGAGTCTGTGACAGCAAGTGGTACAGCTGTAGAAACAGACGAACATGATTTTGAAATTGTAAGAATCTCTTTGGCATATCTTCTTTGTATGGATTCTATAAAATTTTGTGGCTAATATCAGGTCTGTAGATGAGCACTAGACAGAGAGAGGGCTGTTGCAATCTTTGCGTGATGCCAAAAAAAAGAAAGACGAAAGTGGGTTGGTGAAAAGTAAATTGGCCAAAAACGGAACGTTGAGAAGCATGCAAGAGAGTAAGAGCATCAGCATTGGGGGTTTCTCAGTGCAGTTCTCATGATTTAAATAATTAATAAAAAGTAATGAGAAAAGATGAGAGAGAATGAGATCCGATTTTCATTTGAGAAATGTTCAAAAAAATTGAGAAACTCATTTTCCAGGTGTTATTTTGTGATTAGACAATTTTTAGTTACTATTTAAAATAAATATAAAAAACTAAAAGGATTAAAATATTATTTATGAGAAACTGAGAAGAGTTCTCACCAATGTAGATGGTTTTAGAATTCGTAAACGTAGAGTTTTTAGACGATCTTTACCCATGAGCAACTCATTCAAATTACTTAAAATTAAATATTTAATATTTTATTAATAAAAGAAGATTTAATCAATCAGAATGAGAGAAAAGAAGAGCAATGTTGCTCATTCCGTTCTTAAATTACTTCAAGAAGCAACATTTCTTTAGTTTCTTTTTCCTCAGTTATCTATTTTTAATATCTTTTAATTTTTTAATTGAGAGCAACCCTCTACAAAACACCAGTAAAGATACCTTTAGACCATTTCCACTAGAGAATTTCTATGAAATTGCTTATAATGAAATTAATCATATAATTAATATTAAATTCATCAAATCAACTCAGTAATAACTTTAAACAAAATCACCTTTCATTATAAAATCTTTATCAAGGTTGCTTAATCATTAAAATATTTTTTTAACAATTGTTTATTATTTATCAAATTTTAATCATGAGTGTTTCAATTAAATGGTGTGAGCTGCACCAATCGGGTCAATTTTGTTTGAGCTTGATCACTGATTATAAATACCTTGACACCGAGTGTACTTCTACTAGCCTAAAAGATGAATATATATATATATATATATATATATATAGATAAAGTATATATCTGAATCTGAGTTATAAGTAAGACAAACCAACAAACTCTGTTCGATTTCTGAAACTGATTTCAACTTAGATTTATCTTCATCATAAAAAAGCAAGCTTTACGAAAGGTACTAAAACAAGAAACTGAGAGATCATATTATCATAATTAGAGTTAAGACTTCAGATGATACAATAAGAAAAAGGAGGAAAGAAACACAATCGAATCTCTTACAGATCATATTTACTCGTGGCTACATACTGATAGAGAGCAGAAGCTTAATAAGGGACGAGAACGCTAGATCTCCAAGAGAACTCAGATTCACGAACAGATCTTGCTTAGAACGCTGAGACTTGACGAAGAAGAAATATGGATAGAGTCTAGATCAATTACCAAGAACGATATCTACGTGGTTTTACAAGTCCTCCTTGCATGGCTTGAATACAAGCTCTTATGGTTAAGAGTCTCTCTCTAAGCTTAAGACAAAGCTCTCATAAAACTTTATTCAATAATCAACAATTGATCCTCTACAAAACAGTCTCACGTCTCCTTAAATAAGAAACATAAAACAAAACCCTAGTCTAATGTAAAACAATAATGTTATAATATAGTTTTAAAACCCAATTAACCTAAGGCCCATTAACATGATCCAAACAATCAAGAAAGTCGTTAAGATGGTGAAGATGCGCTTCATTAGTCCCTCCGGGTTAGAAAGATTCGGCCCGAATCTTAAATCTTCGAAGATACCTTTGTCCACTAATTCATAATAGAGAGAATTGCACTCACACCTACTTTGTGAGATACTTCTTTCATTTTGACATACTTTTTGCTACTAGTATACTTTTTCACTACTTTTTGCTACTGTTCATTATTTTTATGACTATTTTGCCCATCACATTTTACAAACAAACACAAAGCCACCAAACAAATTATTTATAGTATCTTTCTTCTTCTTATCTTTTTCTCTCTCCTTAGTTATTTGTTTTTTTTCTCTTTCAACAAAAATAAAAACTGTAAGTTCTCTCTCATCTCACAAACCACACGATCAAAGTCTTTTTGGTTTCTCCTTCATCAAAATCATCAACAAACTCTCTATTTCCCAGATTTTGGAGCGGCCCATATCCACCAAATGACTTCAGCCTGATTTGAGATAGATATGATTGGTGCATCTTTGGCAAAGAATGCATCTAGATCTACTCTTATGTAATCAAAATTCTTCCCTCAACATCCACCTACAAAATC
>NC_025696.1:30492705-30494127 GCF_000633955.1 Camelina sativa
CCTAATTTTCGATCCAAAATCAAAGAACGCTAATCATGAATCCAAACCCTTCATCTGATTCCAGATCAATCAATTCCAAACCCTTCTTTCTGATTCCAAATTCCTTTGTCGTTTCAGCGCATCGCGAGAGAAAGAGAGAGAGAGGAAAAGAAATTTTTTTTCTTTTGTATTATTATGTCCGACCAACAGAAACACGACACGTATCGTCTCTTATAACACAATCCGGTATAATATATAAGGGGCTCTTTTAAATTTTTTTTTACTTCTGATTTATTTTTTTTGATTCAAAACCCTTAAAACTCCTCTAAGAACTTACCGATAAACAAGCTCTAAGGCTTTACCATTGAAGAAGTCATTTCTTGAAAAATCTCTTAATGAAGTTCTTTTTTTGAAATAATGTGAAATTTATAATAAAATTATACCACTGGAGATGCTTTGAGAATTTTATTTTGAGGAAAGGAGTGGTCAAACTTTTAGTCCGTTATGGAGCAAATCAATGAGAGCATCCATTTCATGTTTCTTGAGAGAGAAGCCAACCTCCACACCGCCATTTCCATCTCTATTCTCCGCCAAGGAAATCGCTTCGCCTTGATCAATCAACACACCCACCACTTTCTCTGGTTTTCCCCACCCGAAATCCAACCCGTATACTCCAAACTGGGTCGAACCCGAAACAGATAGAAACTGTGCTTCTTTTGGAAGACTTCTAGATAACTCTACAAAATCTGGGATCTTCCACACCACACCCTCGTCCAATCCCTCAACCAAGTCGCTCACCAACCTTGTAGAAGCCAAAAACCCTTCTTCACCCATAAACGTATCTGCAGTTAATGGAATTCTACCGATACCAATGGCGCAATTACCAAAATAACTCGATGGGATCGGTGGAGTGACTATATTTCGACAATCCGCAGCAAACACACACCCGACAGGTCTATTGGGATCTCCACCTCGAGCTCTAATCACGCAAGTTAACGCATATGAATATATTATCACAAACGTCAGACAAACGAAGCTGCTTTGACGAGGAAGAGGAGGATGATGACTCTCTCTTGAGCCTCTCCCGAAGCGTTTGGATATCTACGGGAGTGAGTTCAAGAGTGTACCGAACTGTGTCAGGACTAATCACCGGTGACGGACTAAGCTGTAAACTCTTGAAGTTTTCTGGTTCTTTACCGGTGAACATTTTGACTAAACTGTGCCATGAGTTCAAAATCATTATATCGCTACTTGGTGGACTTTTTATGACCGTGCGATCGTAAAACGGAATCAGATCGTGAGGTAGAGAAGAATCTTGATGTTTACATACGTGCGCCCAAGATTTGAGAAAACTGGTTGTCGTTTTCCCATCTAAAACGGCATGGTGTGCTGCTACGCCGATGCAAAACCCTTGGTTTGGAAACAGCGTGACTTGAAACGACA
>NC_025696.1:30500318-30508152 GCF_000633955.1 Camelina sativa
GCGAATGTTTTGTTGATTACTGCTTTATCATCAGAACTTCACTCCCAAGAATGAGAATTCGCAGCTTAAAGCCAAAGACTTTGGCTTATCAAACTTTTTCAGACCAGGTTCATCATCACACATTTTACTTTGGCTTAAGAAAGCTTGATTCATCATGTATATTCGTTAATGAGTTTGTGATAGTCTCTTGTTGTTTGTGATAAAATGCTACAAAGTTTTATTGGTCACCTGTTTGTGATAGTCTCTTTTTATCAAAAATGTATTTACTTGATAAAATGTCGACAAGCGAAGCTCCTGTGAGGATCCGAAAGATGAGGAGGAAAACTCTCTCGTCAGTCCCTAACGAAGCGTTTCGATATTTTCACAAAGAGTGAGCGCAAGAGTGTATTAGAAAAATTCGGGACCAATCTCGAGTGATGGTTGAAGCATTACACCCTGTAGAAATAAAATAAAATTAGGAAGAGTCTGTGACAGCAAGTGGTACAGCTATAGAAACAGACGAACATGATTTTGAAATTGTAAGAATCTCTTTGGCATATCTTCTTTGTATGGATTCTATAAAATTTTGTGGCTAATATCAGGTCTGTAGATGAGCACTAGACAGAGAGAGGGCTGTTGCAATCTTTGCGTGATGCCAAAAAAAAGAAAGACGAAAGTGGGTTGGTGAAAAGTAAATTGGCCAAAAACGGAACGTTGAGAAGCATGCAAGAGAGTAAGAGCATCAGCATTGGGGGTTTCTCAGTGCAGTTCTCATGATTTAAATAATTAATAAAAAGTAATGAGAAAAGATGAGAGAGAATGAGATCCGATTTTCATTTGAGAAATGTTCAAAAAAATTGAGAAACTCATTTTCCAGGTGTTATTTTGTGATTAGACAATTTTTAGTTACTATTTAAAATAAATATAAAAAACTAAAAGGATTAAAATATTATTTATGAGAAACTGAGAAGAGTTCTCACCAATGTAGATGGTTTTAGAATTCGTAAACGTAGAGTTTTTAGACGATCTTTACCCATGAGCAACTCATTCAAATTACTTAAAATTAAATATTTAATATTTTATTAATAAAAGAAGATTTAATCAATCAGAATGAGAGAAAAGAAGAGCAATGTTGCTCATTCCGTTCTTAAATTACTTCAAGAAGCAACATTTCTTTAGTTTCTTTTTCCTCAGTTATCTATTTTTAATATCTTTTAATTTTTTAATTGAGAGCAACCCTCTACAAAACACCAGTAAAGATACCTTTAGACCATTTCCACTAGAGAATTTCTATGAAATTGCTTATAATGAAATTAATCATATAATTAATATTAAATTCATCAAATCAACTCAGTAATAACTTTAAACAAAATCACCTTTCATTATAAAATCTTTATCAAGGTTGCTTAATCATTAAAATATTTTTTTAACAATTGTTTATTATTTATCAAATTTTAATCATGAGTGTTTCAATTAAATGGTGTGAGCTGCACCAATCGGGTCAATTTTGTTTGAGCTTGATCACTGATTATAAATACCTTGACACCGAGTGTACTTCTACTAGCCTAAAAGATGAATATATATATATATATATATATATATATATATAAAGTATATATCTGAATCTGAGTTATAAGTAAGACAAACCAACAAACTCTGTTCGATTTCTGAAACTGATTTCAACTTAGATTTATCTTCATCATAAAAAAGCAAGCTTTACGAAAGGTACTAAAACAAGAAACTGAGAGATCATATTATCATAATTAGAGTTAAGACTTCAGATGATACAATAAGAAAAAGGAGGAAAGAAACACAATCGAATCTCTTACAGATCATATTTACTCGTGGCTACATACTGATAGAGAGCAGAAGCTTAATAAGGGACGAGAACGCTAGATCTCCAAGAGAACTCAGATTCACGAACAGATCTTGCTTAGAACGCTGAGACTTGACGAAGAAGAAATATGGATAGAGTCTAGATCAATTACCAAGAACGATATCTACGTGGTTTTACAAGTCCTCCTTGCATGGCTTGAATACAAGCTCTTATGGTTAAGAGTCTCTCTCTAAGCTTAAGACAAAGCTCTCATAAAACTTTATTCAATAATCAACAATTGATCCTCTACAAAACAGTCTCACGTCTCCTTAAATAAGAAACATAAAACAAAACCCTAGTCTAATGTAAAACAATAATGTTATAATATAGTTTTAAAACCCAATTAACCTAAGGCCCATTAACATGATCCAAACAATCAAGAAAGTCGTTAAGATGGTGAAGATGCGCTTCATTAGTCCCTCCGGGTTAGAAAGATTCGGCCCGAATCTTAAATCTTCGAAGATACCTTTGTCCACTAATTCATAATAGAGAGAATTGCACTCACACCTACTTTGTGAGATACTTCTTTCATTTTGACATACTTTTTGCTACTAGTATACTTTTTCACTACTTTTTGCTACTGTTCATTATTTTTATGACTATTTTGCCCATCACATTTTACAAACAAACACAAAGCCACCAAACAAATTATTTATAGTATCTTTCTTCTTCTTATCTTTTTCTCTCTCCTTAGTTATTTGTTTTTTTTCTCTTTCAACAAAAATAAAAACTGTAAGTTCTCTCTCATCTCACAAACCACACGATCAAAGTCTTTTTGGTTTCTCCTTCATCAAAATCATCAACAAACTCTCTATTTCCCAGATTTTGGAGCGGCCCATATCCACCAAATGACTTCAGCCTGATTTGAGATAGATATGATTGGTGCATCTTTGGCAAAGAATGCATCTAGATCTACTCTTATGTAATCAAAATTCTTCCCTCAACATCCACCTACAAAATCACAATTGATAACTTAACAATCAAACAACTTAATCAGAGAAAAAGATTTAGAGACTTATAACTCTCAAGAACAGTAGCTTGGAATCTTCATTTTCCTAAACCAACTCATCACCATAACCTACTTAAGCATCACCATAACTAGATTCCTCACCACTAATCCATACATGACTATCCATTATAAACTAACCATCTCACCAAAATCTGATTCATACATGACTATTCATTATAAACTAACCATCTCACCAAAATCTGATCCATACATGACTATCCATTATAAACTATCCACTATAAACTAACCATCTCACCAAAATATGATCCATACATGACTATCCATTATAAACTATCCACTATAAACTAACCATCTCACCAAAATCTGATCCATACATGACTATCCATTATATACTATCCACTATAAACTAACCATCTCACCAAAATATGATCCATACATGACTATCCATTATATACTATCCACTATAAACTAACCATCTCATCAAAATACATCTGGTCTATATCACAAAACAGAGTGTAAATAAGCATATAATTCAGGAAATTCTAAGGATCAAAAACGAATAATCATATAAACCCAAAAACTCAAAAAAATGTCTAATCAGATCAAACTTAAGATTAAAGAATCACAAGACCATAATGAATCATAAGATGGAAATTTGAAGATGAGTTTGGTTGAAATTGGCAAGATTGTGGAACGGAAGAGAGAAGATGAGAGTTTACAAAACATTTGGGGATTAAAGGGTTTGTGAGAGAATTGGTTGTTGATTTGGGTATTAGCTTTATCTAATTGAAAATAGAAAAATTATTCTATAAAATAGTGAGAAAAGAGAATTTTGTGTGAAGATGACAAAAAAAGAAAAAGAAAAAAAAGGTGAGGTAACATGGAATAGAAGAGAAAAGAGACAAAACAAAAGAAAAAGAATCGAGAGGTAACATGGAAGGAGAGAGAGTTAGAGTTAGTTTATTTAGAGGAGTAATATGTAATTTCATAAGGCAAAAGTATATCTATAGCAAAAAGTGGGTGTGGAAGTGAATACTTTGAGTGAAAGTAGGTGTGAGTGCAAATTTCTCTTCATAATACTTTCGCTTAAGAACTTCATGGCATTTCTTTTTCTGTTTCAAGTGCAATTTGCTAAAACTTCCTCCAAATAGAGCCGTTGTTAAAACAATTATGGCTTCCAAGCTTCCTTTAATGACCAAGAAATCCTCTTTGTCCATCGATGTTTATCTTTGCTTGGTGAAAATAATGACATAAGGTGATATTCACGAGGAAGACGACCACTTGTGAACCTTTCTAAAACACCTCGTTCAAACACATTGAAAAGCCATGTTAGATTTGATTACAACCGAACTCGCCAAAACCATGTGAGCATGTTGATGAAGACCTTGTAATTTTGTAACAAAATTGAGAACTTCTCCATGGAAACACAGCTCATATGTAAACAATCCCCACATACCACACGAAACTAGACCATAAATGATATGATCATGGCTAGAAAGGAGTCAGAAGCTGCAGAGGAACCGGAGATTGTGGGAAGGATCACTCGCTCAAGAGCTAAGGAGATGGCTAAGGAAGCTCATTCACTCATAGCTGACGGGTCATTCAACCTACCGAGGATCCAGGTCTTTAACATCTCCACCTTGAAGACTTCACCCGGTAATGATAACTAGATAACTTAGGTGTGAAGTTTGTACTCTTTTTCCCATAGCTGAGTTTTGTCCCACTGGGTTTTCTTGGCATGGTTTTTAATGAGGCAAATGGATCACTACGTCGAGTTATCTAGAAGTCATTGCCAATGGGAAATAATGTACAAGTCCCCAGACTTCAGTATTGTGTCACCAGACTTCAGACTTCAGTCACCAGACTTCAGACTTTAGTCACCAGACTTCAGACTTTAGTCACCAGACTTCAGACTTTAGTCACCAGACTTCAGAATTAAGTCACCAGACTTCAGTATTAAGTCGCCAGACTTCAGTACCTGATGTTTTGCTGTTTTTCTTGTTTTCCTTAAAACGTCTTGTTGTTTTATTTTGAACTTCCTGTTGTTTGGAGTGTCGAGCCTAGGGTTGATTATAAAGCCCCATAGCCACGCCTCCTTGTTCCTCAGTGAAGAATTATGCTGTAAACACGTTTTGTGAACTTTCTTCTCTCAATCTGATTTCTTGAATGCGTTCTTGATTTCTGGGTTTCTATACACTTTGTGATTCAGAAACTCTTCACTTGTTACATTCCATATCACCACCTAAACAATCTATCTCCATCGAATCATTGTTCTAACATCTGATCATCACCATATCCCTCTACATTCACGATCTCACATCATTATCTCCACCATATTTGCACTTCCGCACCATCACCATCGAGTCTCATCATCATTCATCAGTCTATAGCCTTCAACAGAGTTTCTATCCTAGGGAAATCCTATCATGTGGTATCAGAGCCAACTCTGTGCCAAGGCTAAGCGATTCTAAAACCCTAATCTCGTTTTTTTTGTTGCTTAGAATTTCGTTTGTTTAGTTTTAGGGTTTGTTTTTGTTGATTCGTTTGTGTCTAGGTCGAATAGGGTTGATTATTTCGAGTTTGTTCATTATAGGGTTTGGGGATTTCGAATTTTTTCCTTATAATCGAGTATCTCTTGTTAAATTTCAGTCTTAGAGTTTATTTTCGTTCATCTCATTCAAGGAACAACTTACTGCGAGTTTCTTCTTTAATTTGCAGGTACAATGGAGCTTTCTCCAGAAGCTATGGAAGCTTTGAACCAAGCCATGGCTAAGCAAATAACAGAAGCAAACAAGTCAATGTCTACTCAGTTCCAACAACAGATAGAGCAGCTCAGTAACAAGTTTGAGAAGCAGATCAAAGATATAGCTCAAACAACCAGTGTTTCTGATCAAAGTTCTTCAGAACCACCCAGTCCTAATGGGGCGATCCGCCTAGCTAAAGGAAAAGCACATGTGGGAGCTTCTTCAAAGCATACACGGATCAGAACAGCTAAGTCACCTACTGGGGGAAGAGAAACTTGTTTCAATCAGAGAAGAAACACTCAAAGCACAGAAAGAGAGCATCGCAGGACTGGCAGGGATCATACACGCCCACGTCGAACTGAACAAGTAGCTGGGCATCGAATATACTTTGAATCAGAGAGAGAGTATTCAGAAGAAGATGAAGCTTCAGATCATAGCCAAGAGACAATGCGGAGAAACAGAAACAGAGATCATGGCAGGGATTATGATCCTTTGAGGCAGCAGTTGAGTCATCTCAAGATTCAGTATCCTTCTTTCCATGGTACCAATGACCCAGAGACTTATCTAGACTGGGAAAGGAAGATGGAGTCGAATTTTCAGGTTCAAGGAACCTATGAGTTGAACAAGGTGAAGATAGCCATATCCGAATTCAATGGTTATGCTTTGTTGTGGTGGGAGCAGTTGGGGCTCACTAGACATCGACAGAGAGAGCCTGCTATCACTACATGGGAACAGTTAGTCACGCAGATGAGAAAGAAGTTTGTTCCTACACACTACCAGCGAGAGATCCTTAACAAGCTTAGGCGTCTCATTCAAGGTACCAAGTCTGTTAGAGACTACTATCAAGAGCTGGAAACACTTATGATCAGGGCTGATCTAAGAGAAAGTGAAGACATGGTTATGTCTAGATTTCTTGCGGGTTTAAACAGAGAGATTCAAGACAAGATAGAGCTGCAGAATTATGAAGATGTGCAAGAAATGGTACATAAGGCAGAGTTAATTGAATCGCAGATCAAGAGAAAGGGAGTGAGGTCAGCTTTTACGCCTAACATCTCCAAGCCAAGAGAGTTCAGTAAACCCGCCTTCACCAAGGACAGCAAACCTGCGACAGCTACAGTCAAAGAGGAGGTTAAGATTGATTTCAAGCCCAAGAATAGCACTTCTACAAGTCATATCAGGTGTTTCAAATGCCAAGGAATGGGGCATTATTCCAGAGACTGTCATAATAAGAAGATGTTTCTTCTTCAAGGAGGAGAGATTGTGCCAGTAGACAGCTCAGAGAGTGAACCAGAGTCAGATTTCGGTGAAGAAGGTGAACCAGCAGTAATGGGAGAGATGTTGGTAGCACGCAGAGCTTTAAGTGTTCAGATTCATCCAGATGATAGAGGACATCGTGAGAACCTATTTCACACACGGTGTATGGTTCAAGACAAGGTCTGTACCTTGATCGTTGATGGTGGAAGCTGTACTAATGCAGCTAGTGAAGAGATGGTACAGAAGCTTAATCTCAAGACTACTTCACATCCAAGACCTTATCAGCTACAGTGGTTGAACAACAAGGGTGCTTTGACAGTTTCGCAGCAAGTGATGGTGAAACTAGCGATTGGGAAGTATGAGGATGAGCTGCTTTGTGATGTTATTCCAATGAAGTCAAGTCATATCCTTTTGGGAAGACCATGGCAGTTCGACAGAAGAGTGTTTCATGATGGTTACACCAACAAGCAAACGTTTGAGTTCAAAGGACGCAAGGTCACTCTTCTACCGCTTACACCCAGTGAAATCTACAAGGACCAGCTTCACATGAACCGCAAGGATACAGAGAAAGTGTCTCACAGCCTGTACATCAATCACAGCGAGTTCAACAAGCTATTTGATCCAGAGATGACCACATTCATGTTTGTGTACAAGGAAACACTCACCAGTACTAAGTCCGCAGGAGAGCTTCCACGCGAGATGATAGAGATTATAGAGGAGTATAAGGATGTGTTTCCAGAAGAGATACCTCCAGGCTTACCTCCAATTCGTGGGATAGAGCATCAGATTGATTTGGTACCAGGTTCAGCTTTACCGAACAGACCAGCTTACAGAACTAATCCAGTAGAAACTAAAGAGCTTCAGAAGCAAGTAGAGGAGCTGATAGCAAGGGACACATCAGAGAGAGTCTCAGTCCATGTGCAGTACCAGTTTTGCTTGTACCCAAGAAAGATGGTTCATGGAGGATGTGTGTTGACTGCAGAGCTATTAACAATATCACAGTGAAGTACA
>NC_025696.1:30510432-30536061 GCF_000633955.1 Camelina sativa
AAGAAAGGTAAAGATAATGTAGTTGCAGATGCATTATCCAGGAGGTACACTCTCATTTCTACTTTGTCTTCTAAGCTTGAAGGTTTTGATGAGATAGTAGAACTTTATGAGACTGACATCGATTTTGCTGAGAGCTATGGCAAATGCCATAAGTTTGCTTTTGAAAACTATTATAGGCAGAATGGATATTTGTTTTATAATGACCGATTGTGTATACCAAGAGGATCCATAAGAGAGCTGCTGATTAGAGAAGCTCACGGAGGTGGACTAGCTGGACATTTTGGAGTGTCAAAGACTCTACTTGGACTGCAAGAACACTTCTATTGGCCTCAAATGAAGAAAGACATTGAGAAGGTTTGTTCTAGGTGCCATATCTGCAAAATGGCGAAGGGTAAGGTACAGCCCCATGGCTTGTACACTCCTCTCCCTATCCCTTCTCAACCTTGGACTCATATTTCTATGGATTTTGTTCTTGGCTTACCTCGAACCAGAAATGGTAGAGATTCTATTTTTGTTGTGGTTGACAAGTTTAGCAAGACGGCTCACTTTATTGCAAGTCACAAGACGGATGATGCTGTTATTGTAGCTAACTTGTTCTTCAGGGAAGTAGTACGCCTACATGGAATGCCTCAAGTAATTGTTTCAGACCGAGATACCAAGTTTCTAGGACACTTTTGGAGGACGTTATGGGCTAAACTCGGAACCAAGCTGTCATTCTCCACCACATGTCACCCGCAAACAGATGGGCAAACCGAAGTGGTGAACAGGACGCTATCTACACTCTTAAGGACCTTAGTGAGAAGCAATCTCAAGTCATGGGAAGAATGTCTACCACATGTTGAGTTTGCATATAATCACGCTAAGCATTCTGCAACCCTATTTTCTCCTTTTGAAATTGTTTATGGTTTTAATCCACAATCACCTCTAGACTTGATCCCTTTACCTTTAAGTGTGAAGTGTAGCTTTGATGGCAAAGAAAAGGCTGAACAGGTGAGGAGGATACATGCTAAAGCTAAGGAGAACATAGAGAAAAGGACCAAGCAGTATGAGAAGCATGCGAACAAGGGTAGAAAGGAGCTCATTTTTGAAGAAGGAGACTTGGTGTGGATTCATTTACGCAAGGATAGGTTCCCAGAAGAGAGGAAAAGCAAGCTTCTACCGCGAGCTGATGGACCATTTGAAGTCATCAAGAAGATCAACAACAATGCCTACGAGATTGATCTTCAAGGTAAGTATAAGATATCTTCCACATTCAATGTTTCTGACTTGCTTCCTTATTATGCAGATTCCGATTTGAGGACAAATCCTTTTGAAGAGGGGGAGGATGATATGATCATGGCTAGCAAGGAGTCAGAAGCTGCAGAGGGACCGGAGATTGTGGGAAGGATCACTCGCTCAAGAGCTAAGGAGATGGCTAAGGAAGCTCATTCACTCATAGCTGACGGGTCATTCAACCTACCGAGGATCCAGGTCTTTAACATCTCCACCTTGAAGACTTCACCCGGTAATGATAACTAGATAACTTAGGTGTGAAGTTTGTACTCTTTTTCCCATAGCTGAGTTTTGTCCCACTGGGTTTTCTTGGCATGGTTTTTAATGAGGCAAATGGATCACTACGTCGAGTTATCTAGAAGTCATTGCCAATGGGAAATAATGTACAAGTCCCCAGACTTCAGTCTTTAGTCACCAGACTTCAGACTTCAGTCACCAGACTTCAGACTTTAGTCACCAGACTTCAGACTTTAGTCACCAGACTTCAGAATTAAGTCACCAGACTTCAGTATTAAGTTGCCAGACTTCAGTACCTGATGTTTTGCTGTTTTTCTTGTTTTCCTTAAAACGTCTTGTTGTTTTATTTTGAACTTCCTGTTGTTTGGAGTGTCGAGCCTAGGGTTGATTATAAAGCCCCATAGCCACGCCTCCTTGTTCTTTTAGCGAAGAAGTATGTTGTAAACACGTTTGTGAACTTTCTTCTCTCAATCCGATATCTTGAATGCGTTCTTGATTTCTGGGTTTCTATACACTTTGTGATTCAGAAACTCTTCACTTGTTACATTCCATATCACCACCTAAACAATCTATCTCCATCGAATCATTGTTCTAACATCTGATCATCACCATATCCCTCTACATTCACGATCTCACATCATTATCTCCACCATATTGGCACTTCCGCACCATCACCATCGAGTCTCATCATCATTCATCAGTCTACAGCCTTCATCAGAGTTTCTATCCTAGGGAAATCCTATCAATAAAGCACTTGACACCATCGGAAAATGAGGTGGTGGTCAGAGACAGAGCTCGACGGATTCCCAAATTTGGTTTTCCAACACCTTGCATCCCCATGGTTAAGAATTTCACTCGAAATACAACGCACCGTAGGCATAAACTTTTGCACTATGATCTTCGTTGGAGTATGATATGATGATTTCATACCTAAGTCGAGGTCAAGTAACTTCCATAGCAACACAACAACATCAACCGTAAGTGTGACCTCTTTTTCCTACACGAATTGAGCTTTTAAAGAGAAACGATCTACAACGAAGCCGAACTTTCCACTGGTGAACAGCTTACTTGAACCGAAAGCAACGTCTCTCCAACAAATACTCGTCGTCGATGTGTTGTCAAAATCCAATAATGGTATAGGAGCGCTTACCCATTTAGTTACTCCACTCTTCAATTCATTGGGAAAGGCATGGCCATGACACCCATCATATGAGAAGAATCATGATGAAGAAACATAAAAGCCACACGAGATGATATTGCTTTCACTGCAACAAAGGCTTGATGGTGGTGTAAATTTTGTGCCACCGCTATTTTACCAATAGCAAGTAGGATCACTACTACCACAGGTTGACCCTGTATACTGCACAAAGCATGTGGAAGAAGTAGCCCAGGAATCTTTGTCGTCAAGAAAAAGACCATCTGCACGTCATCAAGCTCCATTGAAAACCCTATATAAGACATCAAGACACGCATGAGAAAATCACCGAAGACTTTGATCTTGTGCTTCCCTCTATCTACAAAAATTTTTCCGCAAGTGGAGAGAACAAACAGTTGGAGATGAGTCAGATGACGAACAGACGAAGAATCAGCATAATCCATAGATGAGGACCACAACAGTTTGGCAATGTGGGGAAACACGAACCAGTATAAATGGCAGTAGTCGTAAGTCTATAGCAAGCACCAACACGAGTTGTGTGTAATCAAATGCAAAACCATTCACATTTTTTTTCCAATATCTACCTTTCACGCATAAAAAATAATAGCAAAAACAATCTTCTTCCTCCACAAGTTTTTGGCATTAGTGAATAAGTACGCCAATGGAGACAAATGGAATTTGTGGCCACATAAGATAATCCATTGGGGTTGACCCAAGGGAACAGTACGGTGCAGGAGCTGGATGCACAGTTCAGTTGGCTGGTGGTGTATGCAGGCTGGGCTTTGGAGCCATTCCAGTTGGTTCTTAGGGATGACATGCAGGCTCGGTGCAGGGTGAGGAGCTACGCTACGAGAGCAGAGTTGGTGGAGATTGCAGCCGGGATCAAGGACGACCTAAGGAAGCAGACCGTGGTGGTTAGCCCAACAGTTCGGATAGAGGCGACACCGGAGAAGATCATTCCTGTCAAAGGCAGCAAGCCGGCGCAGGGACAAAAGAGGAAGCCATAAGACACGTCAGATATGCGGCAAGGGGGACGAGGGTGTTTCGGGTTTGGAGGCAAGGATCACAGGTTGGTAGACTGTCCTAAGAAGGGTGTAGGCCATAAGAGTTACCATCCGTGGTCATTATCGTACTCGGAGCTCGATGACCGTGAGATCTGAATCGTCAGGTCGAGAGGAATATCAATTGGAAGCCGATCCGAACAAAAATCAGTGTCAGAGACCAAAAGCTCTCGTGTTTAAGCTGGAAAAATCAATTGATTCTAGGTGAATCGATTGATTTCTAGGGATTCAAGGTGAATCGATTGAGAATCGCCGGTTTCTTCAAGAGAGAAAAGAGAGATACAGAGTAGCGGAAAAGAAAAAAAAAAAGAAATTTGGCAAAACAAAAAAATTGTCTTTTATATTTATTCATTATCCAACCAAAATTTGACACGTAGCGTGTCTTATTGGTTGCTTTTGATTCTTTCTTCTGAATTCTATGAAAAGTGGGACATATATTTAAGTTTTTGATTTATTTTTGGGCCTTAAAAAGGTTAAGCAACTCCTAAAGCAACTCCACTAGACATTCTTAGTAAACGTAGGAAGTTACACTTTTATTTCAAACGTAGGAAGTTACACTTTTATTTCAAGAAATAAGTTTTCAAAGACCGTTATGGAACTCAATAAGAGCATCCATTTCATGTTTCTTGATGGAGAAGCCAAGCCAACCTCCACACCGCCATTTCCATCTCTACTCTCCGCCAAGGAAATCGATTCGCCTTGATCAATCGACACAACCACAACTTTCTCTAGTCTGCCCCACCCGAAATCCAACCCATATACTCCAAATTGGGTCGAATCCGCAACAGACAGAACTTGTGCTCCTTTGGGAATACTACTTAATAACTCAGCAAAATCTGGGATCTTCCACACCACACTTTCATCCAAGTCCTCAACCAACTCGCTCACCAACTTTGTAGAAACCAAAAACCTTTCTTCCCCCATAAACGTATCTGCGGTTAATGGATTTTACTAGCAAGGATGGCACAATTACCAAAATAACTCGATGGGATCGGCAGAGTGACTATATTTAAACAATCTGCAACAAACACAAACCCGACAAGTCTATGGAGATCTCCACCTCGAGCTCTATGATTACTCGAGTATTTACCTGATAAACTTAACTGTGAGGCAGTATATATGTGGGGTCGAATGCACAAGGACCAATGGTACACTAAAGATTTGTGAGAGCCATAAATAGCTAAAGTGGGAAAATGTTTGTTGGTTTTCAAGTTTGTAAATAATAATGCAAATAAATAAAATCGAAAGAAAAGCCATTGGGTCATAGGAAATTTTAGAGATAAATGAATAATGGATAAAGATGCAACAAGTAATTCAAAAATTAACAACCGTTCTTGAACATGAACACGAAATTTAACTAAAACTCATTCAAGAAATTAGTCACTAAATTTGAGTACGCAATTACTAAACTTTTATTTGTAATTTCCTAATCAAATTTACATTATCAAACAGGTTCATTAAGTTCAAAATATTCCCTAACATCAACTTTCGCAGGTTAGAGAAATATTGCTCAATTCATAATAGTTCAGGCATTCTATTGAACACTTTTGATGTATAGAAAAACATAGAACCTAGAACAAGGTGATCAGTCCAATTCTAGCATTAACAACATATGAATCGAAGAACCACAAAGAGATAGAATTCCCTAGTAGATGATTAAACCATTAAATCATTGAATCTAAAAGCAAATCAAAAGACTCTAAAAACACACTTATATCATGGTTAAAAATCATAAAAACCATGATAACTCCCATTGACTAAGATTCTTGCTTTCCCTGAAGCAAAAAAAATCCTTTGCCAAGGAAAGAGGTTTGAAAACAAAAACCTTTAGAAGCACTTATAGTCCAATTGTGAAGTATATCTTTCATTTGAAGAGGTAAAACAATCATTTGTAAGTTTTTATTAACTAACTTAACCTTAAATTAAAAACCTATGTACCATCTTCTACATGATTTGATGTTTACAAAATTTTTAACTAAACCATGTAAAATTAAAATTTTAGAAAGAATATATAAATGTATGAGTTAAAATCAATGTAGAAAGAGTTAACTCAACATATTAGTCATTCAATATTGTCAAATTACATTTTTTTAAATCCCAAGGAGTTGCTAATACGAGGAAAAGTAGTCCCAAAATTCGTAGCAAATTAGTCACAAGAGAGTAGTAACATATAGTCGTAACATTTTTCAGTTACATTTTCGTCATAAATAATGACTTTTTGTGACACAAAAGTATGAGTCACAAACCAGTATTCTAGATTTATTAACTTTGAGATCTAAATACAATAATCATAAGACTTCGAAGCACTTATAGTCCAATTGTGAAGTATATATTTAATTTTAAGAGGTAAAACAATCATTTGTTAAGTTTTTTTCTATCTTACATAACCTTACTTTATAAACCTATGTAACATCTTCTACTTGATTTGTTGTTTACAAAAATTTTAACTAAAACATTTAAAATGAAAATATTTAGAACGAGTATATAAGTCTGTTAGTTCAAACCAATGCAAAAAAAGTTAACTCAAAATATTAGTCATTCAATATTATCAAATTACATATTTTAAATCCCGAGGAGTTGCTAAGAAGATGCAAAGCAGTCTCAACATTCGTAGCAAATTAGTCAAAAGAGAGTAGCAACATAGTCATAAAAAAAATTGTTGCATCTTTGTCACAAACAGTGACTTTTTTGTGACGCACCATTATGAGTCACAAACCAATATTCTAGATTTATTAACTTTGATATCTAAATACAATAGCAATAAACATTTAGAAGCACTCGTTTAATTGTGAAGTATATCTTTCATTTTAAGAGGTAAAAAAAAAAGTCAAACTCACATAATCTTACTTTAAAAACATATGTAACATCTTCTACATGATTCGTTTTTTACAAAGATTTTATCTACAACATGTAAACTTTAAATATTTTTAAATAATATGGAAATTATTAGTTCAAATCAATGCAAGAATTGTTAACTTCACATATATTCATTCAATATTATCAAATTGCAATTTTTAACTCTCGAGGAGACTCTTAGGGGATGCAAAGTAGTCGCTTTGGGGATGCAAAGTAGTCACAAGAGAGTAGCAACGTAGTCATAACATTTTTCAGTTGCATTTTCGTCACAAACGGTGACTCTTTTGTGATGCACCAGTATGAGTCACAAATCAATATTCTAGATTTATTAACTTTGAGATGTAATAAGCATTTAGAGGCACTTATACTCTAACTATGGAGTATCTCTTTCGTTTTTAAGAGGTAAAATAATCATTTGGTAAGTTTTTTTTTCAAATTTACAGAGCCTTACTAATTAAACATATGTAACATATTCTACATGATTTGTTCAAATATTTTTAAATAATATGGAAATTATTAGTTCAAATCAATGCAAGAATTGTTAACTTCACATATATTCATTCAATATTATCAAATTGCAATTTTTAACTCTCGAGGAGACTCTTAGGGGATGCAAAGTAGTCGCTTTGGGGATGCAAAGTAGTCACAAGAGAGTAGCAACGTATTCATAACATTTTTCAGTTGCATTTTTGTCACAAATGGTGACTCTTTTGTGATCCACCAGTATGAGTCACAAATCAATATTCTAGATTTATTAACTTTGAGATGTAATAAGCATTTAGGAGCACTTATACTCTAACTATGGAGTATCTCTTTCGTTTTTAAGAGGTAAAATAATCATTTGGTAAGTTTTTTTTTTCAAATTTACAGAGCCTTACTAATTAAACATATGTAACATATTCTACATGATTTGTTTTTTTTTCAAAGAGTTTAACTAAAACATGTAAAATTAAAATATTTATAAAGAATATATAAATATTTTAGTTCAAATAAATACAAAAATGGTTAAGTCAACATATTAGTAATTCTATATTTTCAAATTGCAATTTTAAATCTGGAGGAGTTGGTAAAATGAGCCAAAGTAGTCGCAAAATTAAGACTCTTCTGTGAAGATATATAAAATTCAGTAAAAATAATTAGTATTTCTCTTACGTTGCAAAATATTCGAAAAAGAGCCACTTATTTATGGCTATTTGCCGACTAAGTATATCCATCGTAAATGTGTGACTCTTTTGCATCTGTTGTTATGGTAGTCGTTAAGTAGTAACAAATGGCGTTACAAATATTTGCGACCACAAAAAGTCACAAATGTAATCCTAAAATGCATGTTTTTTTTTGTAGTATTGGAGATGATAACTGAGTCGAATAAAATCAATGATGCTTAATTTTGGAGTGAAAATATTTAGTAAACACGTATGAAACTACATCTTGCCTTTAGTTAATGATGCTTAATTTTTTTTAATATTCTTTTTAACATTTTTTTAAAAAATGGTATTAACAACTTATGGTATTTATTTTGTTTTTATTCTGAAGTGTGAAGTTGGAATTAATCTTTTTAAGTTTGTAAATTTTAAGCTTTCTATTAAGATTGCCTAGACACTAAATAGAAGATCATTGCCTACACTTAGCTCCTAACAATTTCTTGAACACTTTTGAATATTGAATAATCAACTTCACTCTTTACAATGTTTAATACTCCCTCTGTTTCACAAAGAGTGTCATTTTGACACATCTTCTTTGTTACAAAAAGAGTGTCATTTTATGTTTTCAATGTAGTTTTAAAGATTAAATTCTCTTTTTTATCCTATAATTTGAGCTAATTAATTAGAAAGAGAAAATCTTTAGTGTATTTATAAAGGGTAAAATAAAAATTTAGAAAATTTTCTTAATTTGTGTGCATTATGTCAAAATGACACTCTTTGTGAAACAGAGGGAGTATTATTTTAGGACTAAGATTAATATCAGGTATTCAATCCAAAAAATGAATAACTGGCTAAAAGGATGCGAATAATAAAATGACGGATATGACGATCATAAATCTATTTTTTTTACAACTGAATTTTTGGTATTTTAGACTGGAAATCCAATATTTAGGTACGAATATCTGGTATTTAGGTATGGATATCTGGTATTTTACCTGGTATTTTTGGAGAATTCATCTCTAGTGTCCCTATACCAGAAATTCATCTCTGCATTACCCCCACTTAATCTCACTACCCCTTTTTTTAACGAAAGGACGAAATTACCCCTCTAACAATTTTTAAAGAATAGTTGTACCATATATCTCCTAGTTGCACCTTGTATAGTTGTACCATATATCCCATAGTTGTACCAGTTGCACCATAGTTGTACCAGTTGCACCTCGCATAGTTGTACCATATATTCCCTAGTTGTACCAGTTGCACCCTAGTTGTACCAGTTGTACCGCGCATAGTGGGATTCGAACCCTGGGCGCGCGCGCGTGCACATGGAGCTCACAACCACTAAGCTACTGTATTTTTCGTTGAACAATTACTTATTTAATTATATTTAACCTAAAACAATCTTCATTAAGGGTAATATTGTTCTTTTACCATTGAAGGAGTTTTGAGAATTTGTTTTGATAGAAAGGGTGTTATGAGATTTTAGCTCGTATTTTTGTTTCTTTTTATGTGCAAGTCTTCGAATATTCACGGACAATCAGATTTTTAATGGATATCCAAAATTTTTGGATACGGATATTAAAATCATAGATATTACTGATATGAATACATATATGGATATCCTGAAATCCCCAAATATCCGCTCGCCTAATACATATACCAAACTAATGACCTCCATGAATTTTTTCAGTATAATCAACGGATATTTTGGGTACTACTGGCTTTGTGAGCAATATAAAGGTGGTTCCGAAGCCGTTGGGCACAACCCGCCTTCTCGACTATATAAACACGGACCATTGGAAATAAAAACAACGATTGAAAAAGACATGTGATTGGATTACTTATTCTTGTAGAGGAAGAAAAATGATTTAATCTTTGAGGCCGTTATGAAGCAAATCAATGAGAACATCCATTTCATGTTTCTTGAGAGAGAAGCCAACCTCCACACCGCCATTTCCATCTCTACTCTCCGCCAAGGAAATCGCTTCGCCTTGATCAATCGATACAACCACCACTTTCTCCGGTCTTCCCCACCCGAAATCCAACCCGTATACTCCGAACCGGGTCGAACCCGCAACAGACAGAAGCTGTGCTCCTGGTGGAAGAGTCATAAATGCTCCCAAAATCTCTGGGATCTTCCATGCTGTACTCTCATCCAATGCCTCAACCAAATCACTAACCATACTCGCAGCAGCTAAAAACCCTTCTTTACTCATAAAAGTCTCTGCCTTAAACGGCATTTTAAAAGAAGCAGAGACACAATTGCCGAAATAACTCGATGGAACCGGTGGAACCATGAGACTTCGACAATCCACCGCGAACCCGAACCCGACTGGTCTATTCGGATCACCGCCTCTAGCTTTGATCATACACGTCAAAACGTACGAGTAAACAATCACAAACGTGGATAAGCGAAGCTCCTTTGGTGAAGATGAAACAGAGGATTCTCTCTTGAGTTGTTCTCTAAGATTTTGAATGTCTTCTTTGGTGAGATTGAGAGTGTACCGGACGACGTGGGGACCTATCTCCGGCGACCACAAGAGCTTTAAACTCTTGGGGTTTTCTGGTTCTTTACCGCCGGTGAACATTTTGGCTACTGAGTGCCAAGCGTTCAGGATCTCTGTATCCAAATCCGTCGGGCTTTTTATGACCGTGCGGTCGTAACTTGGGGTTAAATCCTCCGGTAGAGAAGAATCTTGATTTATACATGCGTGCGCCCAAGATTTGAGAAACATGGTTGTTGTTTTTCCATCTAAAACGGCATGGTGTGCGTTTATGCCGATGCAGAACCCTTGGTTTGGAAATAACGTGACTTGCAACGACACGGCAGAGGCGGAGTCGTCGGTGACACGTAACTCGGGGACGAACGGGTATAGCTCGGCGGTGGGGTATGGTTTGTTTCCGGTTAAACGTGAGAAGTCGGCGTTTGACTCGGCGACGGTGAATGAAACGGCATCGTTTGGGGAGTAGACGATGCTTGGTTTGGTGTCAAGTTGTTCCCAAACGAGTTTGCCGGCGAGTGGGAGATAGTGAGAGAGGGATGAGGACAGAGAGGTTTTGAGATTGGGGACGATGACTGAGTCGAAGAAAGGGCGAGTTGCGTCGGTGAGTCTGTAGAAGATGACTCGTTCGACGGGGTGGAGTTTGTACCAGAATAAGTCGAAGAAGGTGAGTGGGAGAGTTACTGACTCGGACGAGTCGGGGTTTGTAGGGGTGACTCGTGCCACCTCAATGATATTACGTGATGAAACCATTTCTTTGGTCACCATTATGTGTTGTGAGATTGATTACTCATCCGATGATGATAATATATATATACGGTGGATAGGAATTTGTTATCACAAAAACAAAAAAATGATAGGAGGAATTCAATTTTGTCTCAAACAAGAAGATAATAACAATTAATAAATATATTAACAAAACAATAAACAGAAAGGATAACAAAAAAGATCTAGAAGTACGTATTGAAGTATGAATTCAAGCTGGTCAAATGGTGCACAAAAAAGGAGAGACTTATATTAACCTGGTCAATGGTAAATGATTTTCAAAAAGAATATTAGATGTATTTCCTTTTATTTTTTGGTCAAAAATATCTTTAACTCTTTCTATAATACTCTATACATATCTTTAGTTCTCAAAAAGATTTAGTTTTTATAATATTTTTTATTTATGAATATAAAATTACATACATGAAAAAAACATTTGTAAATAAAATAGTTCATTTTTAAGTTATTTCATTATCATTTTCAAAATCATGTTATGGGAGTATAATATATTTTCTATTAATTTGTTATTATTTATGCTTCAAAGTTTTAATAAGTTTTACTGGTAATGTATATTTTTGGATATCTGAAATAAGTTTCAGATAACCTACAATAGCGCGACACAAAGAGCTCAAATAAGTTGAAAGATCATCCAAAACTGGTAAACATGATGTCTAAAGAAGCTTCCAGCGGACCAGCATTATCGGTCTATCAGGAGAAGTACACGACTAATTAATTTAGTTCATAGTTCATACCGAACTTACACACAAGTTTTATTAATTAGTTACGAGCGCCAAACTTATCCCGTAGATAGTTATTGCATAAAGCCAACATATGGACAATTTCAAATACCACACATTTCTTAACCACTCAAAGCGACGATACGATATACATTAGAGTCCTCTTATTTTGTTTTAAAGCTATATATGCCTAACATACATGACACTTTTCATTGAAGATAGCTTTGTTTTGTCGAATAGTTAAAGAATATATGCTCAATAAGCAACTATTTTGTCAAAAAAATATTTTGGCTTTGGTTGTACGGTATGGTGTAAACCAGACAATGCATACTAATATTTCGGTATACGAAACATTGGACTGTGGTATGGAACAGATTAGTATAGAGTTTGTTAAAGAGCGCAAAAATTGAATTGAGAAAATATGCGAATTATATTTAAAATAACGAAATCAGAAACGAATTACAACAGCATAATATAAAGCAGGAAATAAATCACGGAGGCAAGATATGATATCTCTTTCCTTAATTTAATAAATCGGACATAAGTGCTTTCCGACAATCACAATTAATGAATCCCAGTATACAACCGATCACAAACTATTACAGTAGCACACCAGTAATAGAACTCAAGCGAACAGATCTACGTTATACTCTCGATACTACTAAACTAAGAACTTACTTAGACTAAGCAAGGGAGAGGGAGAGAGAGAGATCTTGAGAGGAAGGAGGCTTTATGTTTTTTTAGTGTGAGAAATAATGAGAGGCTATGTCTCTATATATAGTGGAAGGAGGGAGGTCTCAAGAAAATATTCACTGAATATTCTCGGAGTACTGCCCAAGTTTGCTTGGAGTTCACACCAAGTCTTTCCAAAAAATTAAATGAGACTACAGCAGTCTCAAGAGCCCAAAAGCCCAAAAGTCCAAGAGGCCACGGCTCGTTTCTGATGTGAGACTTTTTCCCAAATATCCCAAGTAGCTCACTTCACACTCTTATTTCGCATTCAAATCAACTCTGTTTTGGACGTATGAGTAGACCACCTTGTAGTACTCGGTACCAGCTTTCCGTTGCACTATCGACCCGACAATTCCGAGCCGCCATTTTGCCGGAATTTGGCCGGAAAGTCGCCGGAAAGTCACTGTCTCAAAACCTGCAATTTTCCAGAAAATTCTAGTTCCAACAATCCCCCACATGAATAGAAATAAGACTAAACATATGACGACAGAACTAACCCTATAGACTGACACTACTATCTAGACTAGACAGACTTTCGAGAGTATATGCATAAATTAACTGTATCTGAGTTGGTGGCGTTTTTCAACCTTGAACCGACTCATTGTTATACTTGTCGAGTTTACTCGGCCAGATGGTGAACTTGATGTCTTGAACCATCCGGATTTGTATGTAAACTTAGACAACAGGCAAAACACAGCTTCGTTTTCTCGTAGAACGAGGTTCTCTATTGTGTTCATTGTGGCTTTGAACATGCCTGGTTAATCATGAGTGAACTTGGAGAGTATAGCCTCATATAATCTCCTAGAAACGGCCCCATTTCACACTCACAAGGTGATTTTAATAGCTGCTTGTATTTAAAGAAATATCCTCTAATTATTTCAAATATTTTACAAAGCTACATTTCAAATCTTGAAAAGCATATGCTTAACCTCTAACATACATGATGCACCTTACATCATTTTAAGAAATGGGAAAAGACAAAAGTCTCTTAGTGCTTGTAGCAGATTTAGCTTGATTTAGTTGTTCCTTTGAACCTAGGTCATTGGGTTTCCAATCTGAGTAGGTGGGGTTACCATCAAACCTCCTCTTAAGTCGTAGGCTTTAAACCCATTCCTCTTGATGACTTTATAACTTGATCTCTCGCTAAACCTTTTGTAAATGGATCTGCTAGGTTTTCTTTTGTATGGATGTAATCAATCGTAACTACACCAGTTGAGATAAGTTGTCTAACAGTTTTATGTCTCCGTCTGATGTGACGAGATTTTTGACATTGTAATGGGTATTCCTTGCCATGCCCAATGCCGATTCGCAATCACAATGTACACGTATTGCAGGCACAGGATTCCCCCACATTGGGATGTCTTCCAAGAAATTACGAAGTGATTCTGCTTCCGACATAGCTATCTCCAAAGCTATGAATTCAGATTTCATAGTTGATTTAGCTACCAGAGTTTGTTTGGAAGACTTCCAGGACACTGCTGCACCTACAAGTGTAAAAACGTATCCACTCGTGGATTTTGAATTTCTCGAGTCTGCGATCCAGTTGGCATCACTGTAACCTTCCAAAACTTCGGGTTCTCTACCATAGTACAAGCCATGATCTTTGGTATAATGTAGATAGTCTAAAACTCTAGTTATAGCCATCCAATGCTTATGTCCTGGATTACTAGTGTAGTGACTAAGTACATTTACAGAGTGCACTAAATCTGGTCTTGTACAGTTTGTCAAGTACATTAGATTGGCAATTACCCTTGCATACTCCACCTATTGCACAGGTTCACCAGAATTTTTAGTCAAGTGAATTTGAGGATCCTCTGAAATTTTTGCAGTCTCATTTGAGTAATGCTTGAATTGATCAAACACCTTTTCAGCATAGTGGGGTTGAGACAAGATAATGCCCTCATCAGTTCTGATGATTTTTATCCCCAAAATTACATCTGCTAAACCCAAGTCCTTCATGTCAAAATTTCTTTTGAGCATGTTTTTCGTTTGAGTGATGATGTCTTTGTTGCTTCTAATGATGAACATATCATCTACATATAAGCATAACAAAATATATCTTGATGGAGTAGTTTTGTAGTATATGCATTTATCACATTCATTAATACGAAAACCATTAGACATCATCAAACTGTCAAACTTCTCATGCCACTGCTTAGGAGCCTGTTTGAGTCCATATAAAGACTTCACAAGTTTACACACTTTGTGTTCTTGTCCTGGAATAACAAATCCCTCAGGTTGTTTCATGTAGGTTTCCTCCTCTAAATCTCCATGGAGAAAAGCAGTTTTTACATCCATTTGATGGATTTCAAGATTTCTCAAGACTGCAATGCCTATGAGCATCCTGATCGAAGATACTGTTGTTACCGGTGAATAGGTATCAAAAAAATCTAAGCCTTCTTTTTGCCGAAATCCTTGCACTACAAGCCTAGCCTTGTACTGCTCAATATCGCCATTGGGTTTTCGTTTTATCTTAAAAATCCATTTACACCCCAAAGGCTTAATTCTTTGTGGTAGATCTGTCATCTCGTAAGTATGATGTTGCATGATAGAGTCTATTTCAGTTTTGACTGCTTCCTTCCAATAAGGTGCATCAAGTGTGGACATAGCTTCTGCATATGTTCTTGGTAGATTTTCTACTAGAAATGACATCATCATAAAATCAGCACCAAACGATTTACTTTTGCGAGTTTGTTTGCTCCGTCTAGGTTCAAGTTCTGTTTCTACAGAAATAGTACTCAAAGTATTGCCAACTTCCAAAGTCGCTGCATCTCGTTGTTCACGAGTCCATTTTTGAGTTTTCCTACAGGGCAAAATGTCTTCAAAAAATGAAGCATTTCTTTATTCCATAACAGTATTCATATGAATATCTGGAATATCTGATTTATGAACCAGAAATCGATATGCACTAATGTTATGTGCATATCTGATGAAGATACAGTCTACGGTTTTAGGCCCAATTGTGACCTTTTTCGAAGGTGGTACAGCCACTTTTGCTAGGCACCCCCACACTTTGAGGTATTTGTACGAAGGTACTGTACCTTTCCAAAGCTCATATGGTGACTTGCCAGTCACCTTATGTGGTATCCTATTGAGGATGTAATTAGTGGTAAGCAAAGCTTCCCCCCCTCCCCCACATGTTCTGGGCTAGCCTAGATTCCTGCAACAACGCATTCATCATCTCTTTCAGAGTTTGATTCTTTCGTTCCGCTACTCTGTTAGATTCTAGCGAGTAGGGAGCGGTTGTCTGATGTATAATACCTTTTTCTCTACAAAATGCATTGAACGGCTCATTATATTCTCCTCCTCTATCACTTCGAACTACTTTTATAGTTTTCGGAAGCTGATTTTCAGCTTCGAGGGTGAACTCTTTGAATTTTTCCAGTGCTTCATCTTTGCTATGCAAGAGATATACATAGCAATATTTTGTGCAATCATCAATGAAGGTAACAAAGTATTTCTTACCGCCTCTAGATTGCACATACTTTAAATAACATAAGTATGTGTGAATTAAACCGAGAGGTTCGGTTGTTCTTTCAACGCGTGGTGTGGGAGTTTTAGTGAGTTTGGCCTGTACGCACACTTCACATTTTTCTTGGTTAGTTTTGAATTTCGGAGTCAAATTCAAGTTTTCCATTTTTTGCATTGTTTTGTAATTGACATGTCCTAAACGTTCATGCCAAGTAGTAAACGACTCAACCAAGTAAGCAATAGGGTTTTCTTTCATTTCAGCAACAGAAGCAAAAGCTACAATTTTCGGATGGAATGTCGTTACAGACATCTTGATCAGTCTACCCTTAACAAAACCTTTTCCCAAATACATCCCATTTTTCTTAAGAACTCACTTATCAGCCTCAAAATTAATGGAAAAACCATGCTTGCTTAGCACTGTTCCAGAGATGAGATTCTTCCGCATATCAGGTACATGCTTCACGTTCTGCAAGGTGAGCTCACAATCATAAGTTAGCTTCAGAACTACTTTGCCCTTACCTTCAATCTTGGACACCGCCTGTTGCCCATGAAAAGATGCTCATTTGACTTGTTGTGCACATAGGTGGTGAACATGGTCCTATAAGAGCATATGTGTGTGGTAGCACCTGTGTCGTAGTACCACTCCACTAGATTGTCTTCCACCATGTTACATTCAGTAACCACCGAAACCATGTCTTCTTCAGTTAGGTTTGCCTGCAACTTGAGATCTTTTACTTTGCTTTTGCAAACATCAGCCTTGTGTCCAATCTTACCACAATGATGACACTTTCCTTTGAACTTCCTCTCAAGGTTGCTCTTCTTGAAGTTTGGTCCAGATGACACCTTCAATGGTTTATAAGGAATAGAGATCCCTTTACCCTTGCCTTTATACATGGCCTTATGCTCAGCTACATGAACATCATGTCCCTGGTTTTGAGCATCCGAATGAGCTCCACGATTGTTGTCCTCAACTCTCAACCGACATATGAGATCATCAAGAGACATTGCCTTGCGTCTGAAGTTAAGGTAATGCTTGAAATTCGACCAGCCTTGTGGTAGCTTCTCGATCAAGCAATTCGTTTTGAAGACATTGTAGATCGACATCCCTTCCAAATCGATCTCCTGAAAGATGCGTTGAAGAGCCTCCACTTGTTCCATAATTGGTTTGGAATCCACCATCTTGAAGTTCAGGAACTTCGTAGTTGAAAATTTCTGCACCCCAGACTCATCAGTCTTGTACTTGGTCTCCAAAGCCAGCCACAATGCTTTTGAAGTCTTGTACATACTGTAGAGGTCATACAAATCATTGACCAAACGGTTCAGAATCTGACATTTGCAACAATAGTCTCCTTGAGCCCAGCTATCCATACTTCCAACCACATACACATCTGTGTCACCTTGTGGAAGCGTTGGTGGATCCTCTGTGAGATACCTTTCCATGTTCATGCTGGCCAAGTAGTAGCTCATCTTGTTTTCCCACGTTTTGAACCCAGCTTTGCCATCGAACTTATCTGGCATCATCCCTTGGGAAGCTGAAGGTGGTATCCCCATGTGAGTTGATCCATTACCGAACAGATTACGGCGCACGTTTTCCATACCCGAATCGGTAAGCTTCGTGTTTTCAAGTTCTTTAGCAAGGCGTAAAGCCAACTCCGCAGGAGTTTCAATAGGGGTTGCAGGAACCCTAGCACCGTCAACGTTGTTGGTGTTGCCTCCAGACATTTTTTTTCTGTTTCACAATAAACAGATCTGATTAATATATTAATCAATCAATTTAAGTAATTAAATTACACTGAATTAGTTTTGCAAACTTGCTTAACAAGCGTTCGCAGAAACTTGTTTCACAAACACACTCAATTAAGAGCGTTCGTGGAAACCAGAGAGAGTAGAGAAGAAAGAATTAAATTAAAAGCGTTCTTCAAAAATTTTCCCCGTAAGCACCGAAAGATGAAAGCAAAAACAGTTTTTCAGAAGATTTTGAAATCGTTTTAAAAATAAAAATTCGAAAAAATCTCAATCCGTTTAAAGCTATAAGCAGAAAGCGGATTTATTGAATTAAGCTGTAAGGAGAGCAAAAATCGAATTGAGAAAGTATGCGAATTATATTTAAAATAACGAAATCAGAAACGAATTACAACAGCATAATATAAAGCAGAAAATANTGAAGGTGGTATCCCCATGTGAGTTGATCCATTACCGAACAGATTACGGCGCACGTTTTCCATACCCGAATCGGTAAGCTTCGTGTTTTCAAGTTCTTTAGCAAGGCGTAAAGCCAACTCCGCAGGAGTTTCAATAGGGGTTGCAGGAACCCTAGCACCGTCAACGTTGTTGGTGTTGCCTCCAGACATTTTTTTTCTGTTTCACAATAAACAGATCTGATTAATATATTAATCAATCAATTTAAGTAATTAAATTACACTGAATTAGTTTTGCAAACTTGCTTAACAAGCGTTCGCAGAAACTTGTTTCACAAACACACTCAATTAAGAGCGTTCGTGGAAACCAGAGAGAGTAGAGAAGAAAGAATTAAATTAAAAGCGTTCTTCAAAAATTTTCCCCGTAAGCACCGAAAGATGAAAGCAAAAACAGTTTTTCAGAAGATTTTGAAATCGTTTTAAAAATAAAAATTCGAAAAAATCTCAATCCGTTTAAAGCTATAAGCAGAAAGCGGATTTATTGAATTAAGCTGTAAGGAGAGCAAAAATCGAATTGAGAAAGTATGCGAATTATATTTAAAATAACGAAATCAGAAACGAATTACAACAGCATAATATAAAGCAGAAAATAAATCACAGAGGCAAGATATGATATCTCTTTCCTTAATTCAATAAATCGGCTGTAAGTACTTTCGGACAATCACGATTTATGAATCCTAGGATACAACCGATCACGAACTATTACAGTAGCACACCAGTAATAGAACTCAAGCAAACAGATCTACGTTATACTCTCGAGACTACTAAACTAAGAACTTACTTGGACTAAGCAAGGGAGAGGGAGAGAAAGATCTTCAGAGGAAAGAGGCTTTATGTTTTTTGAATGTGAGAAATAATGAGAGGCTATGTCTCTATATATAGTGGAAGGAGGGAGGTCTCAAGAAAATATTCACTGAATATTCTCGGAGTACTTAAAAAGTTTGCTTGGAGTTCACACTAATTCTTTCCAAAAAATTAAATGAGACTACAACAGTCTCAAGAGCCCAAAAGCCCAAAAACCCAAGAGTCCAAGAGGCCATGGCCCGTTTCCGATGTGAGACTTTTTCCCAAACATCCCAATTAGCTCTCTTCACACTCTTATTTTGTATTCAAATCAACTCCGTTTTAGACGTATGAGTATACCATCTTGTAGTACTTGTTACCAACTTTCCGTTGCACTATCGACCCGACAATTTTGAGCAACCATTTGGCCGGAAAGTCGCCGGAAAGTCACTGTCTCAAAACCAGAAAATTGCAGTTCCAACAATCCCCCACATGAATAGAAATAAGTCTAAACATATGACAAGAAGAATGAAAAATGCAGACTAATAGTAAATTTACAATGCAGACCAATAGTGAATTTATAATGGTATGGAGTTATACGCTCAAATGCATACTAGTATGGATATTTTTAGTATGCAGCAATGCATACTGGTATGCAATGGTAAATAGTAAATTAAATGTAGACTGATCTAATTTTAATCTGCTCTCGAACGTACCGTACTACCATGCAATTTTGTTTTGTCAGGATCATATTGAGTTTTTTGTCTATTACTTGAAAAGTTTAGTAGTGGTACGTATCTCCAATTTGAGGCTTTTATTCTATCAATGTGGGATATCAAGAGGCGACTAATTAATAATATGATAAAATGATTTTGTTACTTTTCCTACCACATTAATGGATATTGAGTTTTGACTAAGAAAATAGTGATTTGTAGGCCTACTTAAAGCAGCTGCCCAACTTTTTGTCCTATGAAAAGAAGATTATCACATGCCGACTTATCAAAGTTTTTTGATATTGACTTATCAATGTTTCAGTAAATTTTAAACTATGAAAAGATAGATGTTAAACCACGTGAACTGACAAATCAATGTTCGTTATCATCATGGCTATAAATTTTAGTTAAGATCTATCTGCATTTGTGATTTTGTTTTTATCAGTTGTGTGGACGTTGGAAGAATTTGATATAGCTGTCACATTTGAAAATAAGGACATAAGAATTTGAAAATCAAAAATATAATTTAAAATCAAAAAGAGTATCTTAACAACAAAATGTTAATATGGTTTAAATAAATAATTAAACTTTAATTTCAAATACAAAATTAAACCGATTCTTATTCACTCTCTTTATTTTTAAATCTTTAATTTTTTTATTGGTTAAAATACTCTCTAAAAGCTTTACGATGGGGATGGTATAAATTAAGTTTCAACCAAATACATTTTTAATTTCGAATTACCAATAAGCCATGATGTGCATTTCTCTCTTACTAGTATGGGTGGTATAGTAAGTAACTAATATGGCACGGGGATGAGGAGATTCGTTATTTATAAATTAATACTGTCAACTCTTTGCTTTCATTTTCTTTCTGTATTTCTAAGAAATCAACATATACCAAACAAATTATAAAAAATTTCTTCTTATTTTAGAACTAGATAATAGACACCATTCCAGCTAATAAATCTAGGGATGTATGCTTTGGTAATTACCAAAAAGGTACATAAGTTTTGTGCCGAGTGCCCGAGTCGGCGAGTTTTGTACCCGCCTGCCAGTGGGCCACTAGGGATCGTTGTAGTTGTAGATCTGTCTCTCGCTCTCTATAATATATTTTTATATAATATATAGAATCTTAATATAATGTGTTAGAAAAGTAACAAATAAAAAAGGATCACATATATTTCGGACGTAAGATATGACGCAACTGACGAAATGGTAAGGGCATTTTTAAAGAGGTAACTATTTTTGGTGTTTTTAGAGTAAATATATTAGGAAAATAATGTAAGATCAGTAATTAAAATCTTTTATTAAAAAGTTAGTTATTGGGAGAACATGTTTAAGATCATAAGATTTAATAATATAATATTCTTAAATATATTACAATTATAAAATCTTATAAATTTGATATATAATATTACAATTAAACTTATTACAATTATATAATATTCTTAAACATATTCTTAAACTTATAAACTTATAAATTATAAAAATTATAAAAGAACATTTAAATTTCAAACTTATAAAACTTTTACAAAATTCAAAATACAATACCAAATTTTTATGAAACAACAAAATATTGTAAATAAAATTTAAAAAAACAAACAAACAAACATATTACTTAATTAATTAAAACACACAAATATTATATTTAATTAAACATAGTTTAAGGTCCAAATTTATTTCATATATTCTCAATCAAATCCTCCAATCACAATAGGCCATATCACATAAGAACAAACCCAACAATAGTTCTACAATAAGATCTGTTAAACTGATCTAAGACCACTTTTTCATTTTTTCCAATTTAAATAAGTTCAAGAACACCCTAAATATTATACCAATAAAGATGACCTAAGAGGTGTCATCCACACGAAAGTACGTAGAGTTCATAACAAATTTGAATTTTATGACTGTCTTTTGCTATTATTGTCGGACACCTGACTGTGGAGCCGTTTCGAATCTGACGATATTTGCCATCATTGTCAGATACTGAAATTTTCTATTCCCGAGAAGATATACTAAAAACAAAAGAAGTGGGACGAAAGAAAAAACAAAAGACCAATTACGATTCTAAAAAACAGAGAAAAAGCATATACAAAATCAATAAATTTTTTGGTATCATGACCAAAAAATTACTTTCAACACATTCTTTCAATTTTATGATGTGAATATTTTTCCCACCACAAAGTTAATTATTAGTATAAGAATGTTTCATCTTCCACGAACTAAATCTTCTAGATTTATACTCATATTTTTGTTTTCTGAAAGAGTCACAAGCTGAACTAATAATCACTAGTAATTAAGAATACTGAGTGGCGGAGACAGAAAAATAATTTATAATAAGGATCAGAAAAATCATAATGTGCAATGTTTCTGTATAATGATTAATGAATATGAGGAAAGTTCAATGTTTCTGCTTTCGTTAAATCAAACGCATATTCTGTATAATGAAACATTCGTTGGACTTTGATAATTTTTCTCAATATAAAACAAATCCATTCCAATTCAAAAAATATAAGGTAACTTTTAAAAGTATTAAATTCTTTCATTACTCAATAATCTCTAAAATTATAACTTTTTCAGGAATTCATATTTTTCATTAAGTTTTTTTTTTTCGTGTTGTAATTAACAAGAAATTCTTAACAAAGTTTCAAAACAAATAATTCTTAAACACGTAACAAAAAATAAAAGTAGTAAAAGAAAAAGAGAAGAGCAAATGGTGATACAAAGAAAAATGTAGAAACTGAGTTTCACACAATGAATTTGTTTGAAGGAGGAAACAAATTCAATAAAGGTATCTCTCTAAGAAATCGGATCAAAGTTAACAGGAAAAAGGAAATTTGAAATATCTTTGAAAACAAGTTAGGGTTTGCTCAAGAACAATGATGAATTTAGAGTTTTTGTATTAATTGCTCGATGATTACAATGAGGGGATTCCCTCTTTATTTATAGGCTTTTTTTATATTACAGAATATAGTTACTTTCCTAATTGATTTGGCCGATATTAGGAAAATTTCTTCTTCTTTGTTAGGTCAGCCGCCGGGCGACCTGAGAAGTCGGCTCCTTGCACCCGAACTGGGCTTCTGACTCCATTCACTAGTAGAATTTAGTCACATAGCCACGACTTTCCCACAGCACATCCGTGGCTAAAAAAAATAGTCACGGATTAACTACGAAATAGCTACGAAATGGTGGTCGTGGAAGGTTTGTGGCAACTTCGTGGCTAAAAGCTACAGAAAAGCCACGAAACATCTTGTGGTAATTTAGCTACGGGTTTGCCATGCAATATATGTGGGTAATAACTATGAAAAGCCACAAAATTAGGGATCATGCGTGGCTAATTCGTGACTATAGTTACCACGGAACATCTCCGTTGCAAATCTGTGGCAAAGTTTGAATTATTTGTGATTTGAAACTTGACATAAAGAAATGTCAATCGATGTTTTTTTTGGTTTATTGTGTTTTGACATAAAGTTTAGAGAATATATTTGTTTCGACACAAAATATGAATGATTGATTTTACTTTATCTACAAGCCACGAGTTTGCCCTGAATTATTTGTGATATTTTGTATAGCCACGGAAACTGTTGTGGCTAAGCCGTGGGTTATTTGTATTATAAATAGACCGTGTCTTCTTCTTATCATTTCATACACAACAACGAAAAACAAAAGGTCTTATTTTTCGAAAACACTTACTTTTTTTAAGCGATTGTTCTCACTTATACAATCCAAACATGTCTAATTATTTTGCTTCGAGAGAGTGGATGGATCAACATATAGATCCAGAGAAGAATCGTGTAACAGAAGAGTTTATTGAAGGGGTTGACACATTTCTTCGATTTGCGTGTAATCAACATTCTTATATGGAGAGAGGAACTTTACCTTGTCCTTGTTCACGGTGTAGGAACATAAAACAGCGGGAGGTCCAAACTGTTCCAAGCATCTACGTCGGAATGGATTCAAAGGGAACTATTATGTCTGGACGAGCCATGGCGAAAATTGTTATGATGCGGGTGAAACATCGTCGAGGGCAAATTATTTTCCGGTTGAAGAAGAAACTTGGGATAATCATTCTACACATGATCAGCTGCCGGTCGAAAATTACGGTAACATTCCATACGAAGATGTTAACATGGGACAAGAAGCTGCGCCCAATTTTCAAGCGTATATGCCTGAAACGGTCAATGAAGAGCCATACCATGATAATTTTTTTCAAGCGTTTGAGGAAGCTAATCAACCTCTTTATGATGGGTGCATTGAAGGGATTTCTCAAATGTATGTGACATCACGTGTATTGAACATAAAGTCAAAGTGGAATTTGGTTGAGGCATGCGGCGATGAAATATCGCAAACAATTAAAGATGTTTGTCCCAAGCCAAATAAAGTTCCTGGTTCTTATTATGAAATGAAGAAATTGACTCGGGCGCTGGGATTGCCATTACAAAAGATTGATGTTTGTGAAGATAACTGCATGCTTTTTTGGAAAGGGGAAGACCGAGAGCTTATGCAGTGTTGGTTTTGTAAGAAAAGGAAAAAACATACCTAAGCAAATAATGTGTTACCTACCAATCACAGAACGGTTGAAGAGGTTATACAAATTGGAGGTGACAGCGTCTCATATGCGATGGCATGCTGAACATATCTCTCCAGAAGGAGAAATGATACACCCATCAGATGGAGCAGCGTGGAAGCATTTTCAAGAGGTATATCCTACATTTGCTAATGAGAGTCGTAATATTTATTTAGGCTTATCATCAGATGGATTTAATCCAATTGGTATGAATGGTGAGACACATTCGATTTGGCCTGTGATCGTGACTCCTTATAATCTTCCTCCTGGTATGTGTATGAAAAAAGAATATTTTTACTTAGCAATACTTGTACCAGGGCCAAAACATACAAAGAAAAGTCTGGATGTTTATTTGCAACCGCTGATTGAAGAACTAAAGAGTTTATGAAACGACGGAGTGGAAGCATTTGATGTATCACAAAATCAAAATTTCAAGATGCGAGCTGCATTAATGTGGACAATCAGCGATTTCCCGGCATACGGAATGCTTTCTGGGTGGATGACGCATGGTCGATTAGCGTGTCCATACTGTCTGGATGAGACGAAGTCGTATTGGTTGCCTCATGGAAGAAAACATAGTTGGTTCGATTGCCACAGAAGGTTTTTGCCGTCAGATCATCCTTACAGGCGGAATGTGAAATCATTTAGACGAGGAGCTATAGAGAAGGATCATCCTCCATCGTGGCTTACCGGAGAAGAAATTTTGCAGGAAAGAATCAATACCATTGAAGGATTGTACGAAACCGTTGACTGCGGAGGGAATGGCCACGACAATCCTGCTCGAACAATTGATGGGTATGGTGTGTATCACAACTGGGTGAAAAAGAGTATTTTTTTGGGAGTTACCGTTTTGGGAAGATTTACTTCTTAGACACAATCTTGATTTTATGCACATAGAAAAAAATTTCTTCGATAATCTCATCAAGACGGTGTTGAATGTTCCGGGAAAAACAAAAGATAACATTAGATCGAGGATGGATCTCCCAGCATTATGCAGAAGAAAGGATTTAGAGCTTACTCCAGACGGAAAAGCGCTGATATATCATGGTTTTTATGGTTTTTAACCATGATATAAGGAGTCTTTTAGTGTCTTTTCATTTGTTTCTAGATTGTTTTTGAGTCTTTACAGGTTTTTAGCATGAAAGGAGCGAAATGGAGCAATTTGGATCGTTTTGGAGCAGAAATCTCGGATCAAGACAAGAGTGTCGATCGACACCACTTAATAGCATCGGTCGACACCCCTTTCTGCCGACTCAAGACCCAAAAATTGGAAGTTTTACAAAAGTTGCCCCAAAGTTTTCCATATTTGCAACATAAGTCCCTGACGTGTTTTAGGACATATAAATAGTGTTTTTAGATTTTCCAAACCCTTAAGTTATTTTCTAGCAGTTTTTGAGAGAGAGATATTGAGAGCTTTTTGGGAGAGATCTGATCT